>NW_013665730.1:64966-79398 GCF_000517525.1 Limulus polyphemus | reverse complement strand
TGCAGGATAATACCAATCATTTTCTTGAGCTCATTGTTATAGAAATCATGTATTTGATATCAGTCATGTGATCTGAAAAACAAATTATTAGTAATTCAGCCTATAAATTTGTCTCACTTGTCATTTTGAAAGGAATAAAGGATGAATCATGGCTAAGCCTCAAATAGAACATTTAAATGTAATACAAGGACCATTCTTTCGAACATATAGTAGTGTTTAAATTTGTTGACAGCTTACAGTGGCTAGTTAGATTTCTTTTATAATAGGATATATATACAACGTTTTGGCTATTAATGCGGTCATTTTCAAGCACAACCTTAATTTGTTCTGTGTTTGTACTTGGAAATGGCCGCACTAGTGATCGAAACGTTGTACTTATTCTAATCTAATAAATAAACGTCAATATGTGTGTGTGTGTGTGTGTGCGTTTGTTCCTTATACGTTTCTAGATTTCTTGATCAATCAGAACCAACCTTGACACAGTAATAGAGGATGACATGAGGAAGGTCAAGAGAGGGTTGGACCCCCCACCTAATTTCATATTGATAGAATTCTTGAAAACATTATGTCTTTCTTTTCAATATTGGTACCTTTATGTGTTTTATTTCACTTTAATTTTTATTAAGTTAAGAAAAAATAGAAGCACAATTTCCTATATTTTGTTACAAACGAGTTTTTATTTCACCCGTCCAACGGACAGGTATTCTAGCTAGTATGTAATATTTACCAACTACCCACTATAAGTTGTCAGGAAGTTTGAAGAGAAAACTTAATTGTTCCACCTTAATGGAGAGCACCATCAAACCAATTGAAGCTGACCAATCACAGTAGGTTATAGAGAATTGGTAACAAATGGAAGAATGCGGAAACAGATTCCCAACAAACACCTGGACTAGACAGAACGTCATTCACAACAAAAGCGAGTGACCGTTATCTTTCGATTCGAGTTCTCTAATTGTTAGATATCTTTTCCATGATCGAATAGAACGTTCGCAGTCGCAACTATACTCCGTGTCAGAATACAGACGGTTAAAACCAGACTTCATGTGGCTAGCCTGCAAAAGTGCCAAAAATATTCGTTTTACCAATTACCCATACTGCACCCTGCAGCCAGATAGCAGACACTTGTTAATTTACAGGAAATGTGGTAACAGTTTTATCCCTATTTTTATATACTAACGTGTTGCATAAGGGGGCGGTGTAAGTGTGGTGTAAGTACAAATGAGTACTGGTAGATGTACTGACCTCTACATCGTGCTCAAATACTTCCATCAAAGGCACACGTTATATGGCTCATACAACCCAATGCTCCGACATAGCTGGTACAACTGGCCCTGACTTCAGCCTAGCACTTTTTCCACTGTGCTAAGCTCAATACATTAATCATTAGATGTCTAATTTGTATGAAAATGAACTGGGTATAGTGGTTAACAATGGTTTGTTTGTTTGTTTTTGAATTTCGCGCAAAGCTACACGAGGGCTATCTGCGCTAGCCGTCCCTAATTTAGCAGTGTAAGACTAGAGGGAAGGCAGCTAGCCATCACCACCCACCGCCAACTCTTGGGCTACTCTTTTACCAACGAATAGTGGAATTGGCCGTCACTTTATAACGCCCCCACGGCTGAAAGGGCGAGCGTGTTTGGTAGGAGAGGGATTCGAAACCGCAACCCTCAGATTGGGAGTCGAGTGCCTTAACCACCTGGCCATGCCGGGCCTGTTAACAATGGTTCTACCATATTTAGTTAAAATATTATATATTTATCTTTTAATTGTTTCGTGTATTAAGATGTGCAATTTTCTTGGTTAATGAAAATATATTACAAATATCCCGTCACCGGTGATGCTCCACCATTCAGCCGTGGGGACATTATAATGTGATGGTCACTCTCGTTATTTGTTGGTAAAGAGTATCTGAGGAGTTGGCGGAGGGTATTGTTGACTAGTTGCCTTCCGCCCAGTATATCACTTTAAAATAAGAGATATCTAGCACAGATAGCCCTAGAGTAGCTTTGCGCGAAATTCAACAATAACAAAACAGCAAATATACTTCGGTCTGATCTTACTTAAAATATTATCAAACACAATAACATCCGGAGTGAAGCTCCTGTGAAGAGCAAAGATTTATTTATACAATATTATTATTATGGAAAACGAATTATATTTGTTTTGGAATAACACGTACAACAGTAGGAATACTGTCTGTTAAAAAAACATCGAAGTTATTAGCTAAAAATGGTGTTAAAGTATACTCCATTTATTAGATCAAATTTTAACTCTTATTATTAATCGTTATTTTACAAATATAAACAAATAACACATATCGCTTAGTCAACGCTGAATAAATAAGGTATTAAAAGACAGAGTATTGAGAATAGTCTGTACTTTTATATACGAAACAGTATTTTTCCATATCTTATTTTCACTTAATTTTGAACCATTTGTTACATATGTCATGTAGTTTTCTTTAAGATTTCATTTTTTAATGAAATGTATTTACAATCTATGAAATACAGCTTACTTTCCATTAGTCTAATCTGATATGAAAGACGTAGAAATAGATTTTACAGTTTTACATAATAGTTAAATATTTTATAACTCTCTAAGTTATATATTTTAATTCCTTTTTATTTTCTCTGGAGAAACACCACAACAGTTTTATCTTGATCGTAATAATGTAAGAGAAATGTATTTGAAGAAAACTTTATAATTCTTGAATTATTATCTGTTGATGAATATCGTGAAGTTTTACTATTATGATCCTCTTAATAACATGGTCTCGGAAAATAAAAAGTGAGTGAAACAAAGTCTTTCATTTCATTAATTACCTCCGAAGAAAAATTATGTAGTAATAGCATGAATTTATATACATTCCAGTGCTAATGGTGATATTATGCGAATTTTCGTGATAAAAATAATCATTACGCTACTAAAACAAAGGCTTATTATCTAGCCGAGTCAGAAGAGGGGGAATTCCTTACGGATTCATAATTCACAGAAACAAATCCTGAACAAATGGGCTCTGAACTATATTTTATTTACCATTAGAATAAATGCTTTTACATATATTTAATCTTGTAGTGCAAAAATCGTTGTTCTGTTACGTAAGTACAACAGTTGAAAAAGTTTTTACATTCTAAGTAATTGGATAGGAGCGAATAGTGTAACATTTCTTTCATTCATTGAATAAAAATAAATTAGATATTAAGTCCATGAGACGACTGTCGAATAAATTTAGTTTTTGTTTGTTTGTTGTTAAGCGCAAAACTACACAGTGGGCTATCTATGCTGTGGCCACCACGGGTATCGAAATCCGGTTTTCAGCGTTATAAGTATTCAAACTTACCGCTGAGGCACTAGCAGCTGTCGAATAAAATCGGAATATTTATTTAATTACTCGCATTCAGTTCTATTATTTTGCTTTAATGCACACATTGACAAATCTTAATTACACAGTCATCTAATGACTATTAAATCAAAACTCTTCTATCAGGTATATCTACTAATTACGTCAAACAAACCTTACAATAAAACTTTTATTAGACGATCGTATAAGTGACTTACTTATTTTGTAACTTAACTTCACATGCAAAAATATTAAAATTTCTGAAACCTGAAAAATTAAATGTATTTTGTATTTTTTCACTTCTATCACAAAACGTAACAAACATTTTTCTTCTTGTTTGTATTAAACCTTTTATCATTTTTTCTTTTATTTTCGAATAACGTAACTTCCAATTTTATAACAGATTGGGTTTCGCATGTGTCACATTTTTCGACACAAATTCATATACAGTAAAGCTACAGATTTTATAACTTATCATAAATATTATATTTAAATTATATAACCATACACATTCAGTTCGCCCAATAAAAACATTGGAAATGTCGTACAAATAAACTAGAAAGGATTATAGTTTAGAAAATCAAACATTCATTCTGATTTGCTATGCATTGATACTTTGTTTCTTGCATTAGTTATTCATGTTTATTATATTTTGGAAAATAACATACATGTCATTCAACAAAACATTATATAATATAAACATGATTAAACTTTGTGAAACTTTTGAATAATTACTTTCTCCTCTGTTTGTTTGTTTTTAATTATGCACAAAGCTACACAAGGGCTATCTGTGCTCTGCCCACCACGGGTATCGAAACCCGGTTTCTAGCGTTGTAAGTCCGCAGACATACCGCTGTGCCACTGGGGGGCTTTCTCCTCTGTTACAACAGCTTACACAGAAACGGTGACATCCAGATAAACATCATTGAATTTAGACGTGAAAAGAGAAACTAAAGTAGCATGTTAAATTTATATCGATCTCTCTAATGTATTTTTTTCAAATTTCAACTACACAAAGGACTAAACTCAATTTAGGAATTTTTCAAACATGTGATTTATGAAAGCAAAAGAATTATCAAGTTTACAAAGGAAGTAAGATTGAAACTTTAGACCAAAGTTTTCGAAATACGTAACAAAGGTATTATGAAGAGCTTTTTTTGTGGTTGTTATTATTGTTTGTTTGGTTACTTCCTTCAGGAATTTCTCACGAAGTTACGCAAAGAGCTATCCGCGCAGTTTTTAACTGGTAGACAAAGAGGAAAGCAGCTTGTCTACGGCAATCGCCGTCAACTCTTGGACTTCTCTTCTATAACCAAATAGCGGGATTTGACTGTCACTCTTATAGCATTACGAAGATAAAAAATTACAGTTATCATTATTGTACATTCAGATGTGTTTGCTTGTGTGCCATCAAGAGAACGTACACCGTTCTTGTTTTCATCCGATTTCTGAATAAAACGCATGAAATTAAAAATGAAGGAGAATTAAACTTTCAAAATAAAGAACAAATAATCTAAACATTATTAAATATATACTATTTCATTTCAAAGGGTATAACAAAAGCAGCATTGTCGGTTTTTCTACACTGATACCATGCACTCATATACTTGTTGAACTTTATTTATTTGAAAGTACAAATCAGACTAATCAAGCATTTTACCAGGTAACTGCTTGAGCTCTATAAGCGTAAAGATTATATGATAGTTAAGACTATAAGACAACTGATTTCTATCCGATAGTGTATGTCTTTAGTAAAAGTGTCTTAACGACTTTTCAATAATATATATGTCATATAGTTTGTTATTCGAAAAGGAATACTTCTGCCACTGGAATAAGCTGTGACCTCCAAAATGCTGATGAATGAGCGAGAGAAAAGTTGATTCGTCAGGCTCAATTGATGTACTAATAAATCAATAGATCTGAATTTGATATATCTCCAATTGCACCTTGCAAAGGATATTACAAAAATTGTCATATTGCATCGTATAATCAGTCCTCCATCCGCTAACATAAGTTAGCTGAAAAGTTGGTGTTTAGTAAATGTTTAGAGGCGTGTCATGTTGCCTGATGAGTCACTTTTCACTTTTTACAGTGCTAAGAATGGAGTAAAAATATGGAAAAAACTACACGAGGACGGGTTCCTGGTTGTGTTGTTTTGACTGTGCAAACTATTAAAAGTGTTGCAATTAAATGGGATTGTCCTTTTATTTCTTTAGAAAATAAACTATAAAATCCAGATTGTAGTGTAACGTTGTTGCCGACCATATATATTCCACAATTTTACATCCCCCCCCCCGAGAATGAAGTTGGCCGTCTGAATAAATTATGTATAGGACCTTCGTGTAAACAAATACTATGTACGAAAAAGCACAACATATCAAGAATGAATGACCTTGTAGATAGGTAAGGTGACATTTTTTAAGCCTTTATCTGAAGGTATAGGACTTTGATGAACTGAATTCACGCCAATTGTAAGTTTGTAAAAAATCGATAGTTTGCATCCTTTACACAGTGAACATTCATCCTTGTATGCTAGATGGAAAGTCAGAAGGGAGAAATGATGTACTTTGGACATGACAGCCTTACGAAGGAACATTTTGCAATGGAAATTCCGTTGCAGAGCTATTGTCAAGATGCCCGCTCGTGAGATAGAGCATGATCAGGCGTGGCGAAATAAACTGTAATGACGTGGTGAGGCTCCAAAATTGTTGTAATATAACGTTCTCAGCTCTGTATTTACTTAAACGAGGTCATACAAAATCTGTATTTCTAGGGTTGTGTATGTGTATATATATATGAATAACATGGTAATTCACTCTTAATCATTTCCTGTATGTCGTAAATTTATCGGTGAGTTACACTTTTAATATTTTTTTGGCACTGCCTCTTCTTAATGTTAAGTTCAGTATCAAATAATTACTAAGAATTTTCCCTTCTATTTGTCGAGTGTAAATACTGTTATTTTTATGATCGTACGGTCAAATATAAGCAATAGAATAATCGTTATTACTACACGTATCGTAAGCCATATTTTAATAAGATAATAATTTAGGTGTCCTGGTATGGCCAGGTGGTTAGGGTGCTCGACTCGCAATCTGCGGGTCGCGGGTTCGAATCCCCGTCCCACCGAACAGCCGTGAGGGCGTTATACAGTGACTGTCAATCCCACTATTCGTTGTTAAAAAAGTAGCTCAAGAGTTGGCGGTGGGTGGTGATGACTATCTGTCTTCCCTCTAATCTTACACTGCTAAATTAAGGATGGCTAGCGTAGATAGCCCCCGTGTAGCTTTGCGCGAAATTAAAAAACTATCAATAATTTAGAGCTATAAATGATATACATATCTTATGTAAAATGCTTGCATTGTCCTCTGCTTCTAAAGATAGTATACTTCGTATCCTTCCAAGCTGGTTTGGATTCGTAAGTCTAGTATAAAAGTCAGAAATTGTGACAAGTACGGTCATTTTTGGGTAAAAATCGGTGGCACAGCGGTGTGTCTGCGGACATACAACGCTAGAATCCGGTTTCGATACCTGTGGTGGTCAGAGCACAGATAACCCGTTGTGTAGCTTTGTGCTTAATTACAAACAATAAACATCGGTAATAATGTATTTTAAGCTAATTTGGAATCCAAATATTATGTTAATAAATTTTCTTTTTTTTTTTATAGGAAAGACGCAAAGTGGAGAAAGAGAATATTGTTCCTTCCACAATTCTAAGGATCTAAAAAAGATATTTGCACGAAGTCTTTCATAAAACATGACAAACGAGTGTTGTTTGGTACAAATGTGTTTCAGGTATTTGAAGCACGAATTAGAATTTTTTATCTGAAATTAATATATTTTTACATAGCTAACTATTACAAATATTATGAGTTCTGATGTTAGTAATGATGGTTGGTGAAAGAATTAGAAAGCAACATTGTGAATTTAATTTGTAACTTGTTGAAAAATTCGAAAATATCATTATTAATTTACTTTGGACTCACTGAGCATTATTCAATTATAAACTTATATGTATTGACAAAAAATCAAATAAAGTTTTCTACAAATAGAAAATTGAGGAAAATCAAATTTTGACAGATTCATGTTGTTTCAACATTATTTCCAATATTTTTTGTGTGGAATAGCATGAACATTTGTTTCACTCTTTAGCTGCCTGAAATATACGATGGTTAAAGGTAAAAGTATGAATGAAAGCCTTGTCTTAGTGAACTCATACCCTGTTGGCCTCGTTTCCAAACAGAGATCCTTCTTTATTATAATGTGTACTATTGTCTGAGGTATGTTAACGGTTTTTGCCATTGACCTGTGTGTTCTTTAGCTCTCACCTGTTATATGGCGCCGCATCTTGCTTACCACAGCTTGTTGCAGGTCCTGGTGCCTCATGTTAATCCATATGTCTTTGTTCTCCAATAGCATTAAGAACAAGGGATGTTCTTGTCTTAGAAATTCTAAGTTCCCGATCTGAACTCACCTTTATGATCTACAGATATGAATATTTTGCCTCGGAAAGAACTGTTACATACCCTTCTCAAAAGGGATCAATTTTTAGTGGCATTACACTATCTACAAAACGTCAAAGAATGTCAAAATATAACAATGGTACATGCCATTCCACCACAACTTTATATCGTCTGTGGCTGTAGCATGACTTACATATTCAAAATCATATTAATATAACGTACTCAGTCCTGTGTAGTATTAAAATACCGTACTATTTACACCTATATCTATTCCAAGAAATTCATTTCATACGCATTAGTCTTTTTAATCAATAAATACAGGTTAATGACTTACATCTTCTTTTCTTTTTGGCAATCTTCCAAATAAATAGTTCTTTTTTTATCAATACACAGGCTATCTGAAATAATACAAGGTATCATCATTCATCCTAACAATAGATGCTTGAGAATAATTGCTCAAACACTTGTTTAAAAAAAGTTTTGTCTGGGTTGTTAAGGTATCTTACTTCTATCTTTGAAATAATGAATTGTAACAATTTAAATCACGATTAGTGTATTTTCTCAGGACCTTTAATTAACAAAAAATGCTTGCGTGTGGTTTTTAATATAGATGTCTGCAGTTTCTATAATAAGGATCACTCTGAAGTAAACAGGAAGTATTTTTATGTAATAGAGAACAGACGTGGATTTCAAAAAAACGATCTGTTGTTTAGACAGCTAATAACTTATAAGTGTAATTACGCTATTTAGAATTACTGTGCATTACGGGCACCAATTATTAAAATATATATATATATATATATATTAATTATAATTAGATAACCCATCTAAATCTCTTCAAATTGTTTAAAACATTGTACTGCTGGAAAAAAAATAGTTTGAATTAAAAACTGGAAACAAAGGGTATGGATAAGACTGGTTAGTGGTTATATTATCACTTTCAACTATCATATGTACGGAAGTGAAATCTGTCCAAAATATGTTTCTAAATATTAAACTGAAAAAAATAAACTTTGAGAAATTTATTTGAGTGAAACGTATGCCTGCAGACACGTAAACGTAATAAACACATAAAATTACATAACCTTTAGGGTTTGTTTGTTATGAATTTCGCGCAAAGCTACACGACTGTTTATTTTTATTATAAATATATCATAAGTATATATGAGTAACATTTTGAACTCTATGCAAAGCATATCAGTAAAATAAGTTTCTGTTTCTTATCTTACCATTGTAGTAACATAAGAGAAACGCCTTAAACTTTTACAAAGCATATCTGTAAAAGCTCTTTAAACCTCACACGTCAGTATTTTATCTTTTTATATTTTACATTCATAAACAAATGTTGTTTGTTATTTATTACAAAGCTGCACAAGAGGCTATCTATGTTGTGCCCACCACTAGTATCGAAACCCGACTTTTTAGCGTTATCGGCCTTTAGACTTGCCGCTAAGGGGAATAAATATACGAGAAAACACTTTAAGCCTAAAACAAAGCAAATCAGTATATTTCATTCTATATCTTATGTTTTCAAAACGATAAAATTAATTATTTTACAGGGAACTTCACCTGTGACTCCTTCTACTTCATGTCCAACAGCAAATTCTATGGGATGACTATGGACCTCTTCGTTCTTGTTGAGATGGTTCTCCTTGCAATAGGCAGTTTTAGTCATCCCCAGAATTTGGGTGGGTGGCCTGGATACTTGGGTTGGGATTAAGGACGTCTCCAGCAAATCATGTTAAGAATATATATATAAGATCATTAGAGTTATAAAAAATTGGTGTTGATTAAAACTGCCTAGCTAAATCGACTTCTGATTAGTCACTAGTTTAGTCAGCAAGATAGGGTTGAAAACCACAAGTTGGACAGTCACAGCCAAGTTTTTCTAAGGAAATGTTTTTGATATGGGATGAGAAAGCAAAATAAGAGGTCAAATGTCATTTCTATGGACAATTTTAAATGGATTACTCCTATCTTAGAACTTCCACTCGATAGTCACAGTGCTTGGTCATTGCCCACCAAGTGCAACTCCCATAAGCTAGCACTCACATGCACATGAATCTTCCCACCATGGTCTGATTATTAATAATTGGATCTGCGATCATTGTGTAAAGAGATAAAAGTTGCTAATGCAATATCTCTATATCAGTAACTGAAATCTTGCTTGTTTGCTTGCTTGCACGAGGGCTATCTGCGCTAGCCGTCCCTAATTTAACAGTGTAAGACTAGAGGGAAGGCAGCTAGTCATCACCACCCACCGCCAACTCTTGGACTACTCTTTTACCAACGAATAGTGGGATTGACCGTCACATTATAACGCCCCCACGGCTGAAAGGGCGAGCATGTTTGGTGTGACGGGGATTCGAACCCGCGACCCGCAGATTGCGAGTCCAGCTCCCTAACCACCTGGCCATGCCGGGCCATTTTTGCAAGTGTCATTTACCAACACATGATTCTCAACGTATATTCAAACAAGTTTCATAGTCAGTTCATCTTGACCTCTAATGAAAACTTGGTGAAACCTGAAGGAAAAAAATCAACACCAAATATGCCTTGCTCGTACACCTCAAAAATTATAATAGCATTCCACATTAAAGTGAGTCCAAGCTGCAATTTTTGCAGAAAATAAATGCTTAAAACGTATTCAGCAAAACGTTAAGCTTATGAAATAATCCACTCAAATTAATAAGCCATATTATTTTAGAATCAACTAAAACATTAGAAAACAATGTTTTAGCTTTGTTTGATGCCCAAATTATAACCAATGGTTTCTCTACATGTTCTCACTTTCTTATAAATATTCCAGTTTTACCAAGTTGAACTTATTCTTCACTTATAAATATTTTAGTTCTAAAATCCAAACATGTTTTTTCACCAGCAACAATGAAAATATTGGGTAACAGCATGTTTTACCTTGATGTGGTATAGGCTGTTACTAACAATTCTGCTGCATACATTGAAAAATTTACATTCTGACCATTGTGCTTTCTGCATACTTCATTCATGCACAAAATGCAATATACCTGAACAAATTCATATGTAATATCATAATATGTTTGCTGCACCACAAATATCTAACCATGTACACAAATGTCAAAACCATACATTAAACTATTATATATACCTATAGTGTGTCACAGGCGGCCCAACAGCCTAACCCATTTCTCCCATTAGCTATGTTCTGATAGCCGTGCTATCCATTACCATGCCATCACCTAAGAATCCATAAATCCAACTCTCCCTCTTAGCATCATAAAGTCCCCCGGTGGAACAGCTGTAATTTTACGGACTTACAATGCTAAAATCTGGGGTTCGATTCTCCGCGGTAGACACAGCAGATAGCCTAATGCGGCTTTGCTTTAAGACAAACAAACAAGCAAGCAAGCATCATGAAACATATATTTTAGACAGAATTTTGCAGGACTAAGACTTTTCTATCTGGAGTCTAAGCAACTTGGATTAACATTTGTTCTATTCACTATAGTAAACCCCATTAAACGTACAGACCAATGTGTGGTAAGTACAATAATCAACACTAAAATATATTAATTGTCCCGGACACCTATTAATGTCTGCAATATCACAACTGTATCACCTGCAATGAGTCAAAGAGTCCGCTTGTATCTTATTAAAAATAAAAAAAGAGACAAAGCTCAATGAAGCAGAGACATTTTCCTTAACATTTCACACCCTGAATTGTATTTTATGCTCATTAGAGAACAACTTCCTCATTGCCTTCTAAAAGCCACTTACAGATCTCCATATACAAAGTACAATCTTATGTGTGTAAATATGATATGAAAATATACTTTCATACACACAAACGTTCTTTGGTATACTATATGAATATCTGATAATGCTCACCACACAATTTCATGCGAGTATTCAGAAAGCAAAGTCCTTTCAGAGAGTACACGTGCATTGGAATTCTTAGTGATAATTTCTAGTCCTTTCAAGTGCTAATGTGCTATGTATTTCATCTAATGCTATACAGCTGTCCTATATGTGCTTATCTATCATGCATCACAGAGTCTGTACCACATATTTGCTGCCATCTCCATCCGTCGATGTCTCATATTACTTGATATTTCAGGAAATAAGAGTTATAATTCTCTTTCTGTTCTTAACTAACTATCAAAACTACAATGTAATTAAACAGTTAGCATACGATTTCTGTAGACATCCTAATATGAACCACCACAGGGTAACTTAGAAAGCAAGGAATGTCACTTCCTTGCAATCAATAATTCGTCAGGCAACAGACTGTCTTAAATGCTGGCTCACCCTTAATCTCAGCCACAGTAATACATGGGTTGATTCTGATGACAAGGCTAATCTTTGGAGCAACTGTGATTTTCCATAGTCAGCTCATTCTCCTCTAGCTCATCATAAACAGCTAGGTGTATGTGGCCTGACTCACTAATCTCCGAAGTTAGTTCAACCAGTGCATGAGAGATTTATCAGTGACTTATGGCTCTACCTACCCCATGTGTTAAACATTCGTTTGAATGCCAGAAGAGTTTTTTCATAAAATGATTTAATGGATTGATCTGACTGAAAAAAAAAACGATAATGATCATCCTAGCCAGAACTGAGTTGTTTTCATTCTGTTGTCGTGTACACAATCCACAGATTTTTGTGAACACTGTGATACATCTGAACAGGGAGGTTGGCAACACATTACATCTGTGGGAAGTGTATTCCCACTCCAACCATTAACAAGTTTGGCAAACAAACTGTTGGCTTTTCCTCTGTTGCTTTACACATCTCTGTTCCCTTAAAACTTGTTTCATCTTCAGCCAAAGCAGGTAATGGTAAACCTTTCTTAGAAAACATTTCCACAAAATGTTAATAGTGTGATCCAAAATATGTGGAGTTGCAAACTTTTTGATTTGTTACAGGCTGTGCTAGTCCTTGAATGCTGTGTTATTCACAGAATCTGTAAGCACTTCATTCCTGCTAATTATGTGACCAAATAATTTCTCATGAGTACACAAAAGTGTACATCTTCCTGGTTTTAGTTTCCAGTTTGCTTTACTTATCCAATGGGGAGCCATTTTCTGATTCTTAGCACAATACTGCTTTGTGTGAAGCCAAACACAAAAATTCCATCCACATGGATGAGTCATCACTCTCTCAATTCAGCCTTCTCAGTGCATGCTCCATCAGTTTCTCGAAAATAGCAGGTGTGCATTACACAGGATGAATGGCATGACATATAATAAATACAAGCCATCTATAGTATTGAAAATAGTATTAATTCTGTTTCCATCACCCAATTGAAATAATCAGTAACTGGAAGAAATATCCATGGGCTTTTTCAAGCACATCCAAATATTAATCTGCCCATAGTAACAGAAAAGCATTCATACAGGTTACTACATTCACCCACCTGAAGTTCACACAGAATATTAAACTTTCCTTCTTTCTAACAATCACTACTGCAGAAGACCAAGCACTTTCCAATGGTTTTATCCCTCTATCCCTCAATATTTATCAGATTTTAGTGCGGATTATATCATCACTGTTCCATGCAAGCCTTACAGCAGTTATTTTATACTATTGGTACCGCCTGTGTGAATATATATGGTAATGTGTGACTGTTGTCTGACTCAATCGGCTATCTGGTCGCAAAATGCATTGGTAAAATCAACTAACAATTTAGTGAGTTCTCTCACTCTCTGGTAGCCTTGTATTTAGCCTTGGCGGTAGAATGTTATGCACCTGAAGTAATCCAAGACACATAGCAAGATCTAGTCATTTATTGTCTGTGCTTATAACCATCCCAGATGGAAGCTGAATTGCTGTCTGTCCATCATTCCAACATGTCTGGAAGAAAGCCAGCACTAGGAAATATAACCATTAAATCAAGTGCAGTTTGTTTTTCTGGACGGAAATTAGTTCCATCACCACAATAAAGAGCAAAAACACACTAACGGTCTCTGAATTGAAGAGGTAAGAAAGCACGCACCACGTTTTAAAACTTTTATGATGAAAATTGGTAAAGTCTTTTTGAATAGGATATAGTTTAGGATTGGATACCTTATTGCATCTATTGTTGCCCAGGATATGCTGGGTGATAACTTTTATGGCAGGTTCATTCCAAAGGTACCAAGTTCAATCCTAGGTCAGTTTGTTTGTTTTGTAATTAAGCACAAAGCTACACACCACGGGTATCGAAACCCGGATTCTAGCGTTGTACGTCCGCAGACATACCGCTGTGCTACTGGGGGGCTCCTAGGTCAGAGATAAACTTAACCACTCCGTGAGTGAATAAGCCAAAAAGAAAACAAGGCCTGTGATGTCAAACTATTTAGATGGCACAATTTTCTTTTTTTATTCAGTATATTGTTAAGTTTATTGTATCCAAACAAAACACACACATACAAGAGCAACTTCTTATTTATTGTAAACAAACTATAATTATTAGATATAAATTGACCTCAACTAAAAATATTATTGACAAATAGCATGTTTGGCCCGGCATGGCCAGGTGGTTAGAACGCTCGACTCGCAATCTGCGGGTCGCGGGTTCGCATCCCCGTCCCACCAAACATGCTCGCCCTTTCAGCCGGGGGGGAGTAATTATTTTACGTTCAAAATCACGTTACGATGGATAGATA
>NW_013665730.1:55426-64899 GCF_000517525.1 Limulus polyphemus | reverse complement strand
GGGGGACGTTATAATGTGACGGTCAAGTCCCACTATTCGTTGGTAAAATAGTAGCCCAAGAGTTGGCGGTGGGTGATGATGACTAGCTGTCTTCCCACTGCTAAATTAGAGACGGCTAGCGCAGATAACCCTCGTGTAGCTTTGCGCGAAATTCAAAAAACAAACAAACACTAAACTCTACCCAACTAACTCACTCTGTGCAATGAAAAACAACAGAAAAAGTAAGTAGTCCACTCTAACAAAATATTTACCAGGAAATGTATTAAATAGAATGTAACCAAATCTGACAAAACTGGATCAAAGTTTCATGAAAAATCAAAAGCTATTTCTGAATGAAGAATGAAAACGTGATTAAAATTCAATCAATTCAACTATCTATACATCAGCGTGTTCTTAATGCTGAGCTATGATGTCTGTACTGGAGAACCATGTCTAGCGTAAAACTCAATCTCAGAAAAAGCTAATCTTCCCACAGAGGAATGCCCTTTTTCTATCAGGAGAAAATAGTGTTTCTGATATTTCTAAATCTTTACATAACCTGTGGGACTATTTATCCCATGAGAACCACATTAAGGAATTCTCCAACACCACTAGCAACGCAATCTTAAGGATAATGATGATAAACAGTGTGTTACTGGCACAAGAAGAAGATCATCTGAGGTCAAAGTTGATTATCTACGTACCGTAGATAAACACACTTTAAGTATGAAAACTTTTTACAACTTTGTAAATAAATAATTATATAATTTTCTAAGCTTAAAAATACCACAAAATACTTTATAACTGATTCACTTATGTCCACGATTAGGCAAAAAGTGTTTCAGAAATGTTGTTACATCCAGAGTTCGTTTATTTCAACAGTTATTCTGTGTGAATTTGGATTAGATTAATAAAAGAAAAACAGTATCATTTGTACAATTCGAGTCTCAATGGAAGATACAGGAATCACTAAGAAAGTGATGTTATCGTTAAGTTATTCTCTTTATAACTTTCTCTCGCTGTTTCTTTCAGGCTTGAAATCTTAAAACTTTTTACTGCATGTCATGTCATTAGTCACAGAACAGGGATGTCCGCCTTAAATATTACAAAAAATTCTAACCAGAGTCACTTCCAAACCACCGCTAGAACTTCATAGACAGTTCTAATTAACATGCTGAGTCTTAACACATACTTGAGTTAGAAAAAAGTAGCAGGCAAAACGTACTTATAAATGTCGACGTTTAACAATGTTTTAATGTTATATTTTAATGTAGTGCTTTTACCCATAGTTTTGTCCTCGTTAAAGAAATATATACTAAGTGCTGTCGAGCAATTTCTGTTATAATTCTTATAAACTACAGTAACAATGAAGCAAAAGTGTCTCGTAATATTCTCTATTGGCCATCCAGGAGACAGATGAGTCCTTCGGTCCCTTGTTGTCATGACAACACAAGATGAAATGTTCGAGAGAGGTGCCTCTACCATAAGTAACATCCTGTAAGCTGTATAATCGAAATAGCGAAAGTAAGCCAGACATTCTGGCAGCCACAAGCCAGCGTTGTAAAAACTATAGATTACAGCAATCACTCTCTCAGTTTACTGCGCCTTTCTTACCGTAACAACAGTTTTTTGACATTTTTATGAGAGAGGTGTGTTCGTATACGTTTATTAACATGACAAAAAAAAATTGTGAGACTACCAAACACAAACAGAAAAAAACTCAATATCTTTTTTCTAATAATAAAAAAGCTAGGGAATGAAATATAAAAAAATCTACTGGTTTCTATTTGTGGATTGTGTTACAATAACTGAACAGCGCACCATACTGTGCTAAAATTACAAACACGCATCAACGCAACTAAAAGGTAAAACACCATTCATTTATTTTAAAAGAAAGCTGTACAAAGGAAAGGGTGTCATACAACTCGCACGTCAATCAATTTACATTTTACTTGAAAATTAGATAGAGTCGTTTGTTTGTTTGTAATTAAACACAAAGCTACACAATGGACTATCTGTGCTCTGCCCACCACGGATATCGAAACCCGGTTTCTAGCCTTGTAAGTCCGCAGCCATACCGCTGTGCCGCTGGGGGGCTAAATAGAATCGCTTGAATCAAATGTGTTTTTTGCTTTCGTATTCTACTTTCAATCTTTTGAATTTTTCTCCGTTGTTGAGGACGAAGTGGAAAGTCATTTTATTTAAGGTATAGATTAGACGAAGTTCAAAGTTTTACTTAAAGTATAGATTAGACGAAGTTCAAAATTTTACTTAAAGTATAGATTAGACGAAGTTCAAAATTTTACTTAAGGTGTAGATTAGACGAAGTTCAAAATTTTACTTAAGGTACATATTAGACGAAGTTCAAAATTTTACTTAAAGTATAGATTAGACAAAGTTCAAAATTTTACTTAAGGTACATATTAGACGAAGTTCAAAATTTTACTTAAAGTATAAATTAGACAAAGTTCAAAATTTTACTTAAAGTATAGATTAGACAAAGTTCAAAATTTTACTTAAGGTATAGATTAGACGAAGTTCAAAATGTTTCTTAAGGTGCAAGTTAGACGAAGTGAAAAGTTATTTTAATTAGAGTAACGAGTGGACGAAGTAAAAAAATCTTTTTACTTAAGGTAAAGTGTGGACGAAGGGAAAAATCGTTTAATTTAAGGTATAGTTAAAAACATATTTCCAGTCAAACTGAATCGTTTGGAGAAAATATCTTTATTTGCATATGATTTATACTGAAATACCAATCTTTCTTTTTTGAACACTTTAATTAGGCATAATAATGGTCAATTTGATTGTGAAATTTATCATAAGAAAACATTTACAGGTTTGTACTTTGCAAATTTCGTTACAAATATTTTTAAAGACAATTTAGTCAGAATATTATTTCATCATACATACAAAATATCTAGCACATATGAGGTCTTGAATAAAGAATTCTTATGCAAGAATGATTTTCTAATTATTGTAGTTGATAGAATACTTCGTAATTATTTAAGTAAGCAAAGTGTTAATATATTATGTATAACTGAAGTGCCAAAATATCCTCTTGTCATCAGTCTACCCGAGTGATTATTCTTCAATCATTAAGAATCAGTTGAAAAATGTCATTCTAAGGGTGTATCCACAGGCATAGTTAAGGTGTGCATTTAAATCTACTTGTTGCCTACGGTTTTTCTTTAGACTTAAAGACCAGATTGTGATCTTACAATCATCATATGTAGTTTGTAAATTTACTTGTCCTTGCTGTCACCAAAACTAGCTAAGTTCTACTGAAAGAAAATTGTTAACGCGAATTAAAAAAAGCATGCTAACCTAAGATCCCCTATTAAATCAAGTGTCCTTGAAAATGCTCTAAGACAATGTAACGTTGCTGTTCGTTACATTTGGTCTAAGATCTTAGCAAGGATCGATAATCTCAGGCCCAAGATAAACATTGTTGGGACAAGTAGTAAGTTACTTCTACTGTTATAAAAATGTAGTCATTTGATAAAAGAAGTGTGATGGTGTGTAATTTGAAGAACGGACATCGCTTGATGAAGAAATATAAAAAAATCTAATTTTTAAAATGTATTTATTTTTAATTACACATTCGAAGAAGATGCATTGTTCGGAAGCCAAACATTGAGTTGTTTTAGCCATAGAATTGAAAAAAAAAAGATGTATCTTTGGTGTACATTTCCCAATAAGATAATGAATCCATCCGAAAAAGATGGTAAAATTATATCTTACTTGTTATAAGAAGTTCTGCGGACCAACCTTGAGTCAGCATCATCTACCAATGAATCATGGAACTACATAATCAAATATGTACATGAGTGTAAGCAAAATTTTTGATTTATGTGATTGTTTTTCATGAGATTTAGTGATAGAAATTATCGTAAATAGAATGAGTCAGCATGATTACAAAGAATTATAACTGATATCGAAAACGGAAATCATACCTCCAAACTGGAGAAATTGTCTGCTGACCAATGTCAAAAACATTGCTATGGTCTCTTATCTCCCATTATTCCTTGTATAGTAACGTCCTTACTATGTCATCAAATAGCAGGTGCTAAAGTTTAGCACTGGTAGAAAGGCAAGTTATAAATTAAAGCCATCGTTATTTTCTTAGGAAAATGCACAAAAACACATTCTATTTTCGTACAAATCTATATATATTATACACAAACTTGTCTTTAGAGATCGAACACTGGTTTTAGTCAAATAAATTTATAGTCTCAAAGTATAAAGAAGTTGTTAAAATCTCTTTAAGGGACAGAGAAATAGTGGTAAACGTTTCAAACATACTGTTGGTGTGAACGTGCTTTGTAGTCACTTTGAGAAAAACCTAAACATTAAATAGGTGAAGTAAAAACAAAGTGTCATTGGCCACTATTCAGTTCTTCATATTATATAGCCGCACAATAGCAGATGTAATAAATAAATTTAGTATTTCGAAAATTGTATAATTTCGAAGTCTAAGTTTAAGAGAGATTTATTTCAATCTACACTTTGATCAACCTGTGTTATTGACTAGTTTCGGAGAATTCCACTCCTCATCATTAACCCTGAAGACAAGTTTAGCTTATCTCTCTTTGGTTAACTTGTGTTCATGGTTACTGATGAGGAGTGGAATTCTCCGAAACTAGTAACACACATTTTTCAAAGTGTAGATTGAACTAGACCTCTCTTAAACTTAGACTTCAAAATTAAACAGTTTTTGGAATACTAAGTTTATTTATTAAACGACCTTTATTTTATCATGCTTACTTGCATTTATTTGTTACCAGGAAGTTACCCAAATATCATATTATTTCTTCAAGTATACTTGGTTCAGTTTCTATTCTGAATTATTGGTTTGGAAAAAATATATTGCTATTCTTTTTTAACAATAGACTTTTTTTTCGTTTTCTGACAAATTAAAGTTAAAATCTGAGAAATAATGCATGTAAGTCTAATCTATTCAACAAAACATGTAATATTGACACTGCGTAGTAAATGCATAAATAATGAAAATCTCAAAATTGTGCTTCTCCTGCCATCTAAGACCAGTAGTAAGGTATGTGTTTCTTATTAGTAGTGCTTTACTTTCAGCAGTTATATGGTTGTAATAACATAAATAATTACACAGGCCTGCGAATTTTAACTTCATAAAAGTTGTGTGGTTTAAATAACGGATTTTCTATAATTCAGCTACGCAGATTTCGAAAATAATATTCATTTTTTTCTATCACATAAGGACTTTTTTACAAATCGGGAAGAAAAAAACTCTTACTTAGATCAAATTATTATTTCGTTTACCACAATAAACATTTTTTATCATTATGTATGTTTCTCGTGGGTTCTAGAACGATCGATAAGACTCTCACGTCGCGATTGGTCTAGAGAAATTTATAGCCAGTGGTTGTTAACATTTTAAGCATAACAAAATATGACTCGATTTCAATGAAAATGATTCACTTATGTAAAAGAATATATATGACATTTTGTGAAAAATCTGTACGTGATGGAGAAAATGGATATCATTTTCGGAGTCAGCGTGCAGGAATTACTGTAGAACATGTACAAATTTCAAGAGAATAAAACCAAGGCAGGCCTGTGTTATTGATTTACTATGAAGACCATAGATGTAGCAGTCATGAAAGTACGGAAATGAGTAGAGTAGAATATAAGGTTTCTACTAACGATAAATATGAATATATTTTATTGAAACTAAGTATTTCTAGCTCCTTCCAGTGACTGCTCTGGGGTGGTAAAG
Source organism: Limulus polyphemus (assembly GCF_000517525.1). Classification (NCBI taxonomy): domain Eukaryota; kingdom Metazoa; phylum Arthropoda; class Merostomata; order Xiphosura; family Limulidae; genus Limulus; species Limulus polyphemus. The sequence continues at coordinate 59,168 of NW_013665730.1, read as the reverse complement.
AACTTCAGAGATTTCTAACAGAACTATATTTTTGGAAATACAAAATTTTCGCAACATTTTGTAACACTTGTCAGTTTTTATTCTTTGTATTGATATAGAGTACCTATAACTCTGTCTAATTCTAACTGTTTTCTTGTAATCTATAAACGCGCAAATTAGGATAAATATCTTTGGGTTTCAAATGGAAGTGTTTGTTAATATTGCATAACTAAATGTTTCAGCTAACATGGTTCATCCAGAACGGCTAAAACTAATAAAAACCAATCTATTTGTCATTCTATATCATTTAAATATACAGATAAACTGTGTTAATAGTAAAATATTTAATCTGTCAAAGATTAATTAACATGATGGAAATATTAGTGCGACGTACAGTTTTGTATGTAGACAGTAATATGAGTAATATCAAAGTTTTCGTAATTCCTTACACTGGCACTGTGAGAGGTTTATGAAAATTGTTTTTTTTTCGACACATGCCAGCGGCAATATAAAGATTGAAAATACATCAGACTAACATTATTCATGTCCGCTGGGCTTGATTATTTGAATTAAACTTTATTTTTTGTTTTATTTGTTTTTGTTTGTTTGTTTTTTTTATCAAAAAAGCAATAAGTAACATGGGAGTTAAAAACTTTTCACCTAATATAAGTGTGTTTAACTTTAACGTATATATATATATATATAGACAATTTGTGAAAATGAAATCCCTCAAATGATTGATGGGATTTGAAAACGAAATGCAGTTGTAGATATAATGTTTCACAAGTTACGAATATAAATAGTGTTTGTTTTTGTTCTAAATATGCCAATAATGATTGAAAGTACATTGACAATATGCGCACCTCATGAAATGGAAGTGGAAACTGGAAAAATGTCATCAGTTCCCCTAGTGGTCACCCCCAGTGACTGATCTATATTTAGTTAGCACTAGATCTATGAAATCTATGCACTTCCCGAATTATTCCTAGTTGATCAAACCATATTTGACAGGTCCAAACGCAAAAGCCTAGCAGGAGTTAGAAAACAAACGAACTGGCTTCTCTCAAATTATAGTAAGATTACGTCACGCCCCCTGTGGCTCAGCGGCAAGTCTGAGGGCTTATGACGCTAAATATCTGGTTTCTACATTTGCATTGGGCACAGCACAGATAGCCCGTAAATCAAACATTACGTCGCAGATGAAGATAAAACAACGAGTGCTTTTTATCTTCGTATTTAGTTTTCAAACAATATATTATCTGAAATTTGACACATTAAAGACAGTGTTATTGGAAAATAGTTCTCTAATAAACTGTTACACTTTGTTTCCTATTCGTGCGTGTGTGTGTGTGTGTGTGATAATTTTATCCTCTTATTTTGAAAAAAACTATTCTATAGAAAGAACAATTCAAGAAACTTAATGAGACAATTTATAATTTTATGGATTGTTTTACCTTGTTATTAACGTATTGGGACAAAACTAGATTTATTGCCCTTACAGCATTCTCCCTGTGTGAAGTTCGTATTGATTCAGTTCTTGATCGTCATAGAGCTTGCCCGACTAATGTCGTGATCCAGTATGTCAGATTAGTGTCGTGATCCAGCTTGCCCAACTAGTGCCGAGATCCAGATTGTCCGACTAGTGCCGAGATACAGCTTGTCCGACTAGTGCCGAGATCCAGCTTGTTCGACTAATGTCGTGATCCAGTATGTCAGATTAGTGTCGTGATCCAGGTTATCCGACTAGTGCCGAGATACAGCTTGCCCAACTAGTGCCGAGATCCAGGTTATCCGAGTAATGTCGTGATCCAGGTTGTCCGACTAATGTCGTGATCCTGCTTTTCTTTTTAGTGCCGTGATCCAGCTTGTCTATTTAGTGCCGTGATCCGATCTGGTGATCTCTGGTCTTGAGTGAAAGGCTTTTTCTGTACAACTTACGCGTAATAAAGTTCTTTTTGGTTTTGGCTTAAAGTGTTAAAATATTAAATTATTACATTGTACCCACACCAAGACAACTAAACTAGGACCTGGTTCCTCAGATACCACTGATAACGTTAGTTCATCTTGGGCAGATCAGCCAAACTTGAAGATAGTGTAGAGCCACCAAGAATGAGTTCATGAATATGATTACATTGAAACTTCCTGGGGTAGTCTGTACAGCGAAATATGTAAATCAGCATCCAGCTTTCTCAAAGTCTCACCTAGGTAACCCATTCAAAACTGGCTATAAACAAGCTGCAGTGAGTAGATAATATTCACCAACTTGACCTTGCTCAATTCTCAGTGATATAGTCACCATCATGGCCTGTATTTGATGTACCCTGGAAAACAAGTGGAGTAGCATTATGAAAGGAGAAGTGTTAATTCTTTGCATCAACCAAGTTCTTGTGTTCAAGAATCATCAAGTGACTGCTATGAAAATGTGTCACTTATGAAAACACAAGCAGAAGTTTGGCATTTAACAGAATGCGAAAACTTCAGCCAGTAGGGAGGAGTGAATGCTCATGTTGGTACAAGGCACACAGTTATTTTTAAATAATGGCATGTGTGGTGGTAGCTTACTATTTCTACAAACATCAGGCAGTAGTGATGTGAAACAAATTACCTTTTCATCTTTCGGGATATATTAAAGGAAAATTTAGGTCACTTCTTAAATAGATTGATCAGGTAGTCACGTGAGCCTAATAAGAAACAGTGTAGCATCTGCTGCTTAGTTTGGATAGATTGGTATCAGCTGCTGTAAAATATATGGAACCTGGCCAATTCTGCAGCTGTGAAATCACCTTCATAGAGTTGTATCAGTGATACAACCCAACAGAATCTACTGGACGAAACTTAAGGCTTGCAAATGTGGTGCCCACTGATGAGCTATGATACTTACATTTCAAAGCACACCCAGCATTACTCCATCCAACTAATAAGACATTTTGGTCAATAATTTTCTAGACAGACTACCCAGAGGATCTATACAATACCACTTGGGCATTATTGGTACAAAATAATAGTTTCACCAACGCTGTTGGAGTGAAAGAAATATTCAGCAGTAGCTGTAGTGGCCCAACCAGAAATAGTACTCGTGTGTGCCAACCCCACCATATGGGTAGCTGCAAGAGAATGTGCTTCATCTGAAGACATTGTACGATAACTTGGTTCAGCTCGAGATGCTGACAGCTGACCAGCAGCAATATCTCATGCATATCATTCATGTAATGCTGAGGATGTGGATGGAGAGACATAAAAAATGTATGTTATAACTGTGGGCAAACTGGGCATGTATTTTGTAGATGTCCCTTCTCTGTGTCTAGATAGGAACTTAAATGTCCTTCTAACAGACCAAATAACACAGGCCTACGATGGTTTTATTGTCTTAAAATGTTTATATGCTCTACAGTAATTCCTGTACGCTGAATCCGAAAACGATATCCATTTTTCTCCATCACGTATAGATTTTTCACAAAACGACATATGTACTTTACATAAGTGAATCATTTGAATTGAAATCGGGACACATTTTGTTATGCTTAAAACGTTGGCAATCACTGGCTATAGATTTCTCTAGACCAATAGCGACGTGAGTCTCATCGATAGTTCTAGAACCAACAAGAAACACACAGCTAGTATATAAATGGTTAACATGCCGCATGACGTGTCACTTCTGGATAGTATTTGTTTGTGCGTGTACGTTGACATTTTTTTTCTTTTGAATATTTTTTATTCGTTGCTATGGCAACAAGAAGTTGTGTAAATGACCGAAACATATTCT
>NW_013665730.1:47231-54781 GCF_000517525.1 Limulus polyphemus | reverse complement strand
TGTCAATAACATGCTCAATAAATTCAGAGTTGGGTTGTAATATGAGCTTGAAAGTTCGTTTCTTACACTCACATATTGAATATTTCCCTGAAAATCTCGGTGTCATCTGCAAAGAACAAGAGGACAGGTTTCATCAAGACATCAGGGAAATGGAGAGGGGGTATCAGGGAAGGTGGAACATCAGCATGATGGTTGATTACTGCTGGTCATTGAAACGAGATGCTCCAGGTGCAGTACATAAAAAGAAAGACCACAACACGTAGTTTTGAGACTAAAGGACGTAGATTTCATTTTAAAAAATCAGGATGAATGAAATGCATATACATTTGCCATCAATGTTCTTCCCTTTTCTTCAGTTTGTTTGTATTTTTGTTAACAAACAATACAATAAAAAATATTCATTGTGGTAAACGAAATAATAATATGATCTAAGTAAGAGTTTTCTTTTTATTCCCGATTTGTAAAAAATCCTTACGTTATAGAAAAAAAAAGAATATTACTTTCGAAATCTGCGTAGCTGAACTGTGGAAAATCCGTTACTAAAATCAAAACAGCTTTTATGAAGTTTAAGTTCGCAGGCTTGTGTAATTAAAAGAAAGGTCAAAGAAGGGAAAATCCATAAATGCAGTCAGGTTAGTCAAATTCGTGAGGCCTGGAGTAGACCTGCGGGTGTAGTGGTTATTACAATGTCTACAGGTTGAATGTGGCTAAATATGTACCTCAGAAATTAATGGATGCAAGGTAAAGTTTCTAATTAATGCAGATACTACTAAAACTTTATTTGATCTCATAATGTATCATTGCTATTATATACACCACCACATAAATTTCCTTCCTCGTGAATTGTGATCAGCTTGGAGGGAATAGAGAAGCTTGACTCAATATTACTGTTGGTGCTATCACTAAATATGTCAGAATAGCTGTAGCCGATTTTAGGTTTAGATTCCTGCAAAAATTATCTGCTAGTATAGCGTGTGCTATGCAACTAATGAATGCATATTAAATAAAATAGGAAAAATAGCTGCAAAATAATTGTTGGTGCCATCACTAAATATCTGAGAGTAGCTGTAGCAGATCTTGGCTCAAATATTGACATTTTAGGTTTATGTTTCTACAAAAGTTATTTTCTAGTATAGCTTGTGCTATGCAACTAATGAAGATTCTGCTATTGAATGCATACTAAATATAATGGGGGAAATAGCTACTAGAGAACTAAAGGACCCAGACCTGAATTGAGTGCAGCAATGTGAAGCATAACCATCATAGGTTGGTGAACATAGTACAGAAATACAAAACAATGGAAATTTTTAATGAATTAGAGGTAGGGAAGATAGTTCTATACCATTAATACAACCAGTACAAGCACAGTGACTGACCTATAAAGCAGATATTGATCCTAGAAGCTCTTAGGTCCAATATTCTCTAAACTTTACATGATACATATTTCAGGGACACCAACTATTGTTTTTCTCTACAGCCAATCAGCAGAGACAGTTTTTCCTGATTCCATTTCTGTAGAAATGTGGGGGCAATGATGAAACACTACAATACCTGTATGGTTCAGAGATAGAACTTTACATGGCAGAAGATAAAAAACTTCATTGGTAAGTTGTTAGTTCTACATTTCAGAGAATATTCCTGAATTTTACTGAACCTCTCCCTGAAATTGACCATAATAATCATTACATCCTGGAAGAAACGAATTACTTTTCTAAATAAGCTGAAGCATATTCAATAGCTTATATGTTAGCTTAAACAATTACGAAACAGTAGATATCTCACTTCAGAGCACCAGTTTGGATACCTACCAGTCAACTGCCTGCCAAGTTGGGTAAGGTCCAAGATGTGATGAAGACTCATACTTCAACTTATCATCTTTAATCTAATGGTTTGACTGAGCAACTTGTCCAAAATGTAAAGTATATTATTTGCAAGTTTGAAAACTTAGATCAAACTAGCTAGGAGACCATGTTGCATATTTATTGGTGGTATACTGTGCAATGAGATCCACCAGCCGTTGTCCAAATATGGCCAGACAGAAAGGTATGTCTGCAGCAAATCTCCTATACAACCTTCCACAAATAAGATATTAGCAGAATGTCTACAAGAATACATGGAGTGGTTATGATCCATGCTAATCAATGCATACGAGTTTCCACTTCAACAGATGGGATAAGAAACAAAGATACATAAGAAATCACATGATGATGTAAGGAATTAGTTTCAACAGAGAACTTAGTATGGCTATGCTATGCTCCAAATGGCATGCAAGTCACTCGATTTGACCTGATCTTGTTCTATGGTGACTTAATCCATTGAACTACGAAATTCAATGTTTACATGAAAGTGATTTGCACACATCAATAAGCTGAAGCCAAATGTTCCCAATGAACCTCTGCAGCAGTGATTTTACCAGGGAGAGGAAAGTGAAAAAACCAAAACTGTAGATGATGATAAGAGCACTCTCACGTACCATATATCCAGCAGAAGAGGTAGAGAAAGAAAACAATATTGAACAATTCCCAGATGTACACACAGCATAAGAGGTAAAGAAAGAAAACAATATTGAACAATTCCTACATGTACACACAGCATACGAGGTAGAGAAAGAAAACAATATTGAACAATTCATAGATGTACACACAGCGTAAAAGGTAGAGAAGATATGGATATATCACTTCAGCAGTGACACCAACCCTTAATCTCTATAGTTGGATGTGAAAGAGAACTCAACAGTTGGGACACTCAGTTGGGTGATCAAAAACAAACAGTTTATTAGGTATTGCTACCCTTACTTTTCACTCTACCTAGAGAAGGAATGTAAAGTTTCTGCACTATATATTAAATTCACTAGGTTTCAATAGTTAGGACACTTAATTTAGCAAATGTAATGCCTAGAACATCAACAGTTTGTAGACTTGGAGATTACCATTAGGAATGTGAAACTACTGAGGTTGAGTACATTATATTAAAATGCCTTTGAAGCCTTACCATGTTGTTACAATCTATGCCACCAAACCCAGTCTTGCTCTATTAGAAGATGGACTTCTTGACCAAAGCCCTGCAGTTTAATTTCAATTGCAAAAAGACTCCTTGCTAGCACTGTGAAGTTTAAGCTACTCCTTCCTAAACGATTTCTATGATCCATCTAGTATACAAGGATGGTGATCTCCCAACGCTCATTTCAACAGTCTGATCCCACATAAATTCCTAAGCACTGCCTCTGGTTACCTTATTGGTATGCCTTCACATGGAATAGCATGAATACCCACTTCATTCTTTAGCTACTTAAGATGTACAACTGTTGAATGAATGTATCGTGGAAGAAAATTGTGTCCCTTTTACAGGCAGAGATTCCTGTTATTTATATTGTATACTGTTGCATGGGAAAGGTAGATGGTCTTTTATCATTGATCTTTGTATTTATGGATTCTCATCTGTTACAAGATGTTACACTTTGCTTACCACTATCAAGTACCACTCATGTCCAGCAGAAGAGGTAGAGGAAAGAACTCACATACTTATGACAGCTATCTGTATGCTAAATGATCAATCCTCGTGAGTTGATACATGTCTGCCAACTTTTGAAGACATCTGTAGGAGATTTTATCTTGGCATTTTTTGTGCTAAGTGGAATGTCAGTGGTATAAAATCTAATAAAACACAATGTATATGTATATAGTACTAATAATAAATATGCAATTACAAATAACTTAACATCATCGCCATGTGTAAATGCGCAAAAGTAGTGTTGTTGTAGGTCTCTTTCTGGATGATCTTGGTTCCCCAAGTTGATTCATATGCTTTTGTTTTTCAATGTAATTAATTTCAGGAGATATTCCCATCTTGGAAATTTTAAATCCCGGATATGGCCACATTTATGATTTGAGTGTACGAATATTTTGCATTGGAAAACCTGTTACTTAAGAAAACATATAACATGATGAAAAGGGTTAATTTAAATAAGGAAACTGGATGCGACTCTGGTATGCTCCAGATAGAATGAAATCACTCAGGCATAGTTCGACTATATCTCTATGTAGTGCGCCTTTTTCATTTTAATTTATTACAATAAATTTGTCATAAAGAGAAAATAAATCAGTGACTTATGACAGTTATCTGGCATGCATGTTTTGTTTTTACATCTCACCCAGTAATAAATCACATGAAAAATAAACCATCCAATCATAGGTAAACCTAATTAATTCAGAAAGTTAAAAAAAGGATTATGTTCCTCACCCATACATAATCAATAGCAGTCCACCCGCCTCCCTTGAATGTGAAGTGAAAACAAAGATGACAGAGAAAAGGTGATATGTAATTTACCATAGGAAGAAATATAATTAAAACATTGTAAAATTAAGAAATGGTTTAGCAAATATGGAAAGACTTAAGTACACTTCAGTCACTAGAGTATAGTTAATTAATTGTTTTTGGGAAAAGTGAAGAATGGTGAATTTTTCTAATTAGTCAATCAATGATTAACTGATTATAAATTAAAGACTTCGAAAAAAAGGTAAGTGAGAGCTTTAATGTTTCTGTTCCAAGAGATAAGACTGAATAGACCACAGCTTGTCAATAGTCTCATTATTCAAAGATGTGCACAATTTTGGAAATAAATATACCAATTGCATTGAAACTTCTATCCATCTCTAGAGAAATTTGAAGTATAGTAATCACAGCATTGAATACCTTCTCCAATGAATACGGACGTTCCTTCGTGCTTTGCAGGATGGCCATTTCTCTCTTTAAGCACTTCAAGCTTTCTTTGGGTGAAGAATATGGACGTAGTACTTTTCTTTTCTGATATCAAAGCATCTAGATCCTCAGCATTGCTCAGTTTCATTGATAGTTCTCTTTCATCAACACTTTGATCCTCATTGTCTTTCTTGACCCTATTCTCATTACCATGGTTTTGGAAGAGACTATCTTTGCAATTTAATTCCTAGATGGATGTGGAAGCAGAAATTCAACTTTCAAGAGTGAGCTGTATGTATGTTGGTTTTCCAGATAACATAACAAGCCAGCAAGATTTGCATTTGTTCTTTCTTTAATCCCCTGTCTATAGCCAGATACAACTTGTGCCCTATCATACTCTCCTGTTCATTTAACTTCCTCAGCTAAAATCAGATATTTTTTCAACTTTGATCGAGTCACAGTCTCTCCTGCCTACTACCAAGACACTCACTTCCACAACTTCTAAGGCCTCAACAATTTCGAAATGAATTTTCTCTTCTTCAGAGGAAAGAAAGTTATTGGCAGAAAGATCAGTCAGAGTATTTGCAATTCCATAAACCTCTGTAACATCATAAGCATAGAGTTCCATCTGATATAAGTGTCTATAAACAAAGATTCTTCTTTCTTTTTCTTTTTTTTTTTTAATTTTGCATAATTTCTGGAGATCATCATTTTTGACTGGAGATTTGTAAAAAATTCAAACAGTTTTTCTATTCTTTCTAATCGTGATTCGAAAATCATCTGCAAACTCAATATTCTCATCTCTGAACTTTTTCATGCCAACCTTCATTCTCTGTCTCTTCAACATCAGCTTTTGTCTCTGTTTTCATTGGTAGCTTCCGCAATTCTTCTTCTTCCTCGTCAACTTTACCAGACTTTTCATTGAGGACATCAACAACAGCCAGATGAATTCCATGACTGTAGCAAAGATGGTGGCTCACACTCATCAATTGACTCTTCTTCATAACAGAAGCACCATCAGTGACAACAGCAATGATGTTTCCTTTCAAGTTCAACTCAAACCTTTACAACTTCTTAGTGACAATCTCAACAATTTTGGTAGCGGGTGTGCTGCCATTAACTCTTATCATGCCAAGTCTATAGAGTTTTTGCCTGTATCATGACTGTTAAGACACATGTACCTATATTTTGTTTAGAGGAAAATCCCTCACCTGCATCTCTCTTTTACTCGAGTTCAACCTTCATTTCCTCTTGAAGCTGTTCTAAAAAAAACCTTTACCCTGATTCCTTTCTCTGTTACAGGCATCTTCAGTCCTTAAGCTTTCCACCTATTTTTGTCTACTGCAGTCAAATTGACAAGGACTTTTGGAGAAGCTTGGTTGGCCATATAAAAGTGTTATAGGAGTGAAGATTGGGTGACACCAAATGTGAAGGGCGAAGGTGCAAAAAAATGGTGGCGAGACAAATTTTCAAATTGTACTTGTGTCCAAGTTGATATATGAATGGACTTTGATGGACTTTGAAGGTTTATTCACAATGTTTGTATTTCACCACAGTTGTATCCATTTGATTGGTAAGGAAGTGCTTCCAAACTTCTGAACGTTTTGGATGGTTTGTTTGTTTGTTATTAAGCACAAAGCTACACAAAGGACTATCTGTGCTCTGCCCACCGGGGGTATCGAAACCCGGTTTCTAGCAGTTAAAAATATATGGTAAAATGATGCTGAAATTATGGGGAAAATTAATTATTTTTCATAATTTTCTAAAAAAAAAATTGGATTGATTATTGATTAACTGTTGACTGGTTAATCATAACCATGCCTTATCAGTCACTTAGAAGTTCATCTTTCCTGTCCCGTTTACTGCCAATCCCTTTTGAATGCTAGTACGCAGTTATTTGCCACTCATGATTATATAGATTTTGACATCTTTTGGCATGTCTTATCTTCGCATTTTTGTTTTACATATTAAGTTATATTTGTAGATATCAATGGGTTTAATACATATAACACTACTAACATCAATAAAGTTAAGCAAAAGAAATAGTTAATATTTTCACTTGAAAAATCACTAGTCATTTCAAACAGCTGCTATTAACAATTATAAATAAGCATTTATCGCTTTTGTTTGGAATTTTTGCCTCCTTCCTAAAACATATGTTTAATATTTGCTGAGAAACTATCACCCCTTGAAAATATAATGATTCATGCATTGTTTCTTAGATTACTTTCCTTTTCTGTTAGTGACTTTATTACTATAGCCCTTTGTTTCTACCCTTTTATGAAGTCTTAGTGTATGGACTGAAGAACTGGTAATGATGCTCAACTTTGTAAATAGCTAGAGCCAATGACTAAAAACAACTGGACGTAGATTATACAGTACATAATGGTTCAAGTAATAATCTGTTGCTTCTCGGGGTATTGGAACTCGTGAGGAAAGGATTCTAATGTAAAGTTTACAACACTTAGAAACCAAAAACAGATATGAGATAAGTTTCTGTAGACGTAAGTTTAATCCATGAAAATATTTGTCTTAAATTATGTATTTCTGAAAACTACAAAAATTTATCATATAAAAGACATAAGATAAACTGCATTAGGTTTAGTGAGTACGGTAAGCGACGGGATCGCAGGTAGTTGGCAAAAGTTCTGGAATTTTCCAACCGATTTGGGAAACTTATCAGTTATTGTTATTAGGATTACATCCAAGAACACAGTTAATATGTAGAAATAAAAACATTAAAATACTTTTATTGTATTTGCGAACTTCCGGCTCTCTTACTCAGTATGTTAGGTTAAGTAAGAGGCTCGCAAATAAAAGTATTGGGCCCGGCATGGCCAGGTGGATAAGGT
>NW_013665730.1:45034-46954 GCF_000517525.1 Limulus polyphemus | reverse complement strand
TGTAGCTTTGCGCGAAATTCCAAAACAAACAAACAATAAAAGTATTTAAACATACAGAACAGCGCATGTATAATTCTATATATATATATTCATTTACCTTTGTTACGAGTCTTAAAAACAATTAAGAACACAGGTGTTAACGAGAATACTAAGTCGAAATGATTTACTTTAATGCAGTTTGGTTTCATTAACTTTCACACTTACATTTTAATGTACAATATTTTTAACTAATTTAATCAGGTTGTACCACGACAGTTTTGTTGTTGTTGTTGTAAAGTATAATAAATACTTTTTCATTATAATTTGCATACAAGTTAATTGTATGGTTATAACTCATAGTTGGAACTAACGTGGATACATTGGTGCAGTGTATATTATTTGGTTTTCATTAACCCAATATTTTCCAAACATTAAATAGCGGTGCCTCCATAACTCAAAGTTTCCTTTGCGCCGCCCTCTTACATATTAAAATAATTTTCGCATGTGTTAAGAACAATATATATATATATACATCGTTTTCTTACCTGTTTTAATATTTTTTTCAAAATGGAAAAATGTTAGTAAGAAGTGAGTAAATGCAAGAGCAAAGAGGAAAAAAAAAGCTTTGAGAGCAGAGTGATAATTTTGTTAAGTTATCGTATTTTCCAACTCTTCTGTTTCTTCCGTCGCTATTTTTGGGCTCTCCCGCCAAAAGGCCGAGTTACCAGAACGCGCCCCTTAAGGGAAAACACTTTGTTAACCTGTTAAAAGGGAAGATATTTGTATCTAACAGCATCCAGAAGCAAAGTACAAGTAAAATAACTTTATTCCGATTTTTCGGTAATTGCGCAGTTCCTCTTCAACAAGAACAACAGGCTTTTTTAAGCTATAAACAATTTAGAATTTCAAAAAGCTGTTGCCTGCCCTGAAGGAAGTAAATTGGATGGTCTTCGGACAAAGGAAATTTAGCTTTTACTACTGGTTGATGTCGTATATCAATATTTTTACTTATAATAGATAAGTGTCTATTGTAAATGCTTGACCTGAGCTCATTGAAGTATAATATTATTTCACTGATTATACTTCGCTTTACATTATTTTGCAGCTTTACATATACTTAAAACATATCATTTAAAATTATATATGTACATTCATGTATATTGTGCACATATTATAATACTAACATATGGTGGTTACTGATATTCGAAAGTTATTAAATATTACACAATTTGTACTGAAAAATGTAATTCGACAATAATTTAAAACAAAGACAGTAGTCATTAAATAATACATGTAATTAATATTTAGTTCCCCCCCCCCCACACACACACACCTTTATTATCTATAATATTATTCTGCTTGTTATTATTATTCTACTAGCACCACAAGAGGCATTAAAAGATACAACATAATAATAAGGAAATATCTTAATGTCTGCACACCAGATAGCAGCACGTTACTAAGAGATGAAGAAGGTAGACACATAAGTACCAGATTTTTAAGCGAGGCATGCCAATGTTGATATTATACAAAATTATAAACTGCAGCGGCAACATAGGCATCCACAATCATGAGGCCTGATGCAAGTTTTTTATATGATAGTCATATCACTATCATCAGGCAGAAGTAACATTATAGCTAATGTTATTTGGGATCGTACTGGTCTAACTAAGCTTATGCAAACAGTTCCTTTACACAAACAAACAAATTAAGTTCAGGTGTAATTCTAATATAAGTTGAAAACATGGAAGGTAGAATCTCAAAAACATTTAAATTCAGTTAATAGAAATGAGAAAGCTCGAGACATATATTGCAACCATTCTGATGAAGGACATCATTAGCAAATACCATTTACAATAACATGAAGAATCACAGAAAGATGTCAATGTAATGTGAAACGTGTGATAAAACATTACGTATTGTTATGTATCTGCTTGTTTG
>NW_013665730.1:41767-44423 GCF_000517525.1 Limulus polyphemus | reverse complement strand
CATGCTATAAATCACAGCGATTCACAATCTCGATAACTTCGCTCTTGACGAGTACAAAACACACACTTTACGGCTCACTAACTCGCAACTCAAAGCAACTACTGCTCTCTCTTCATTTTCGTGTTGGCTTTCCCTGCCAGGCTTATATACTAACGAAGGTGGCATCTCGAACTTCCCGATCATTCGAGAAACTCATCATGCCAGCAGCGTCACGTGACTTCCGCTGTCATAACACTGCCCCTTCCTTAGTATTGTTAGCTACTTACATTAAACCAATAGATAATTAACAATAACTTAATTAAATGGACAGAATTTACAAACACAAAATTAAAATTCAACAAAGACTCTTAATTTTACGGAATGTATATTCTTCCGTACTGGTCTCCATCTCGTTGGCTTCTGCTTCACATAAATATCATCAGCTCCATCAGGAAATGTTCTATTATTGGTAACAGTCGCATCAGTGGTAGTAACTTCATTAACGGCTTCACTATTTTCCCTTTCAAAACTGAGTAGAGTTTCTTCTTCAACAGTGGCTTTTTTCAGGTGACACATCTTCAGTAGCATCATTTGTTCCAACTGGAATGTCCTGGACCCTGATAACGCCAAATCCTGTTGGCATACACCACCTTTGGCTTACCTCGCTCACCACATTTTATTCGGAAAGTCACGTCTGAGAGACGATCCACTATTTCATATAGGCCTTCTTATGGAGAAGACAACTTATTTGACTTGCCTTTGGTCTTCCTGGAACTATACAACCACACCTTGTCTCCTGGTACAAAGCTGACTTCAGTAGATCTCTTTTCATAACATAGCTTCATGGAATCAGCAGACGTTTTCAAGTTTGAATGCACTTGATGGTGAATATCATCCATCCTTTCAGATAACACTTTCATGAACTCTGGCACATTTTCAGGCAACTCTTCGTAAGGTGGGCGTCCTGTTATCAGGTCCACTGGCAACCAAAGTTCCCGACCAAACATCAGCTTTGCTGGAGTGTATCCAGTGGCTTCATGCTCTGCTGTTCTATAGGCCATCAACAGCAGGGGGAGTAAGACATCCCAGTCATCTTGGCGACTATTACAAAACTTTGCCAATGTGGGTGAAGTGACGTTGTCCAGGTCTTTCATATGCCAAACAACTTGCAGCATTCATGGAACACAGCTGATTCAAAGTTACGGCCTTGATCTAAATGCAGTTCATATGGCATACCAAACCTGAAGAAGAAATCACTACTAGCCGAAGCTATAGTTGTAGCTTCCTGATTTGGTATTGCATGTGCCTCCAGCCACTTGGTGAAATAATCCATCACCACACAAATGTACCTGTTTCCAGTACGAGTTTGGGGCAAAGGACCAGCAATGTCAACAGCTACTCTTTCCATTGGTGTGCCAACTTGATATAACTTCATTGGAGCACATCCTTTATGCTTGGGTTCCCTTTTAGCACTACATGTACTGCAGGTCCTGCACCATTCTTCCACATCTTGCCTCATACCTATCCAGTAAAATATCTGTTGTAGGTGACTCAATGTCTTCTTAACTCCAAGATGTCCTCCTGTTAAACTATCATGGGATTGGCGCAGCACAACTTCCCGTAAATTTCTCGGTATAACTGTTTGCCAGGTCGTCACTTTCCCATCTGCAGTTTCCCATTCCGGACAAGAATACTATCTTCAAGCTTCAACTGGTCCCATTGTGGCCAATAGTTCATTTTCACAGGGCTGAAGCTAGACAACTTCTCCCAAGCAGGGCACAAAACACTTGCTATTAGAAAATCAATTATTGTCTTCAAATCTTCGTCTTTCTCCTGTTCTGCTTTAATATCTATACCTGGTTCCACTTTACCATCATCAACTCCTTCAGTCACTTTGACTTCAGCTTGATGGCACCTGTTTAGTTCAACCTCTCTTTTGCAACAATGTCTGCAGTCATTTTTGCAGGGTCTTCAACTCAGTCTGTCTGCATTTCCATGAGATTTTACTTCACTATATTCAATATCATAGTTATACTGGTCTATCTTTCCAATCCAATGTGCCAGTTGTCCCTCTGGGTTCTTTAATGATCTTAACCAGCGTAATGCAGCATGGTCTGTCCTGATGGTAAACCTGGTGCCATAGAAATAAGGATGGAAATATGTCAGACTCTTTACTATTGCAAGGAGTTCTCTCTGTGTTACACAGTAGTTCCTCTCTGGTGTACTTAGGACCCTACTAAAGTAGGCCACCACATGTTCGTTTTCGTCCAATTTCTTGGACAACACTCCTCCAATTCCGACATTACTTGTATCACAATCCAGTATGTACAGCAGTGAGGGATTTGGAAGCTTTAAAAGTGGACGTGAGGCCAGTTTTTCTTTCAATGTCTTGAAAGCATACTGGCAGGAAACTGTCCATTCGAACTTCTGGCCTTTTTTTTTCTTAAATCATTTAGTGGAGCAGCTATAGTTGCAAAGTCCTTCACAAACTTCCGGTAATAGGTACAGAGTCCCAAGAAACTTCTTAACTATGCCACATTGTCTGGTGTTGGCCAATCATGCACTACTTTCACCTTGTCAGGATCAGTTTGCACACCATGCTCACTTACAATATGACTCAAGTAACGCACCTCTTTCTGGAGCAAGAGGCATTTCCTGGGATGGAGTTTGAGGTTTG
>NW_013665730.1:28616-40826 GCF_000517525.1 Limulus polyphemus | reverse complement strand
GCTTGCTTCACTTGTATCTTCAGTTGTGGACTGTCCAAGGCATTCACAAACTGATCCCTCAGAAACAACTTGAGGAGATCGGGTGGTGCAGTTGGGTAGGCCTTGTGTGTCTTACGTTCCAAGTCCTGTGCCAGCTCTTGCAGGCTTTCCCCATTAGCACGAACTATAGTCCTAAACCTAGCCCTGTAGACTTCAGACTGATTTTGGGTTCCATACCTGAGTTCTAGAGCAGCTACCAGTGCCTATAGTTGTGCCTGTTGTCTGCAGACAACTGTCCAAGTATTTCCTGTGGTTGTCCCTTCAAGCTCTTTGCCAGATATACTGCTTTCTGCTCCTCTGTCCATCCATTCATCTCTGCCAGGAGTTCAAATTGTGCTCTATATGCTTCCCAAGGTGCCTTCCCATTGAATTCCTGTGGCTTCCTTTGTACTAGATCACCTCTATTACTGACACTCGTGTCTGGGATGTGACTTGTGACAGGACTGAAGATGTCTGCATTAGAATTTAGCTGTGGGGTCTGGAAGGGGCTTCCTGTTGTCTGGGGGTGATTAGGTCGATGGCTTCTATATCCTCTTTGTGTAAATTAAACCTTTAAACAGTTTCTAGTCCTAACCCAAGGAAGTAAACCTATAGGTTAGGAAAAGAACCTTTTGGATATTTCCCGCAATCTTAACATAATAGGTAATATTCTTATTTGTGACTAACTGCATGTGTGTGTAAGACGAACGTAAAAATTACCTTGTCAGAGTTACTTTTTCTAGGCTTAGTCCCTGTATGAATTAAAAATTTAAATTATATTTACAATGGCGTACATAGCGCCGAAGGCATGTACGTCATTACTAATTTATTACGTTTGGCTAGCGGCCTAGGCTATACTCTCCTCGCAAAGCTTAGATTAGTTAGAAATAGAAAATGGCGTTGCTTTCACTTTTGCTTCCCATATTTTTGTTCTTGTAGAGTTCGAGGAAAAATGCTTAGCTGGACGACTCATGCAACTCCAGGCACAACAACCTAACATTTCTGCCCCAATTTCAAAGTGGAACCCCAGTCTGTTATTATGGTCGTTCTTTACGTACGGCAAGTGGCATCTAGGCTATAAACATCTGGCCTCCAAATACTTCTTGTGTACCATATGACCTACAATTTCCGAAACCACCCATGTTACAACTCTCCATACACAGCTGACCAAAGTCTAAGCATGGTCTTCGCGTTACCAACTATTTATTTTTAAAAGAAGTGGTTCTGGTAATGTTTGCACGTAGTTGAACAAGTTGATGTAAGGGTTGTTATTGTTAACAATGTCAGCAATAAAGGGAACCAATCACAAGAAGGAAAAATACCTTCAAGAGATCAATCAAGAGATTCAGGCAGCATATGAATTTTGTCTCAAAAGCGGATATTCAAATGAAGAAATCCGAAAAGCTGCAAAGCCCATTTTGGAACCACTTCGTAGAGAAAAGTTTAAGAAACGCATTGTTTCCCTTATTAAAATTGCCTTTGTTTTAACTGTCATTTATACCTTGCTTTCTGTTGACCCAGTTTATCGAAGACTCTGCATGTATGGTCGATTGTTTTTGTTTCAGGTAGCTACTTAACTGCATATTTACAACTTTTTATGAAGTTATAGTAGCTATCAAAATTATAATGCTTCATTAATATTAGCAACTAACCCACTCAAAATTTTTTTTTCTTTTCTTAAGCTGTGTGTCAATTGCTTTACAATAAAGTGTAAGTCTTAAATTTCAGTTTTTCAGGTAGGTGACAAGTAAGAAACTTATGCAGCATAATATTTTATAAATAACTAAGTAACTGATTTGCTCTAGTGCAAGTTAGGTTTGGTGTTTATATTTGAATATTATTGTTAAAACTCGATAAAAGATAAAGTGATATAGCTCTTGCAATTTGACTTTTGAACAATACTTAAGTGTTTTTTTCAAAAAGCACAAATTGGAGCTAAATAATACTTATCAGTATGTAACCATGAATGAGCATATATTATTATTATATATGAATAAAAGAATATATGTAAGACTAAATATAACACCATTTTTATACAAATCTTTATTCACTAATATTATTAGTAATAAAAGATAATATGTAGATGAGCTAGTATGATGCATCATAATGATAACTGGAAATTTTCTACTCTTACTGCAATATTCATTACACTTACTAATTTAAAAAGGATCATTTTCTATTATCTTTAGCATTATGCAGCATAAAATATAGAACATGAAAAAAAGCAAAATATTAGAAAGCCAGCCCATTAAATTTGCCCCTCACCCATAAAAACAAACAACCAGCCCCTCACATTTGTATTGATATTAGAAATGTACAATTCAAGTTAATGGTGTACAACTCATTGAGCAAAATATTCCATAAGTTTTAATCCTAAACAGAAGTTTTAACTTATTACATATACTATTCATGTTTGTGTTTCATTCCACAATTAAAAAACACATGAAAGAAAAACTGAAACCTCATAATAATTTTTAATGTATGAATCAAGCAATTTTTAATTATTGTATGCAAAAAATTAAAAAGCATGGTAGCAAAAGGCCATTTGGTTGATTGAGATCACTCATTAAAACTATATATATATATATATACTATTTTTTGCTTACATTTAATATTTTAAGTAAACTTTAATAAAAAAAAGTCTTCACAACTTTATACCTGTGTAAGAAGATTTATAAACAATTCAAAGTAATACCACAACAAATATCATTGGTCAATTAATCCATGAGCTTATATCTAACAGAAAAATACATTTGTCCAATAACAAATTCTTATTTAAGCTTCCCAAGCTTAAACCTATTACCATCATATTCAAGTTACTATTGCCCTTTTATTTCACTATTCAAACATAAAACCTATATGAAGACTATCTAAACCCCTGACAATTTTGAGTATGAAGCAAGTTTCTGTTGATTTCTTCTGCATTCTAGAGAAATTATGCTGTAAACTGTTAATATTTCCTTAAAACTTAAACTAAGAATATTTTCAGCACTTTCCAATAGGTTGATATTTTTCCTGTAGTAAGAAGATCAAACTACACACAGTACTCCAAATGAAACCTCAAAAATGCTTTATGTTTTTAAATTAAAAATTCCTGTAAATAAAACAATGATTTCTGTTGGTACTTTTCACCACAGCTAAATATTCAACAAAGAGTATAAGTACATATCAAAAATAACATGCAAGTCCTTCTCTTTCTTTATAACACCAGTACTCAGCTCATACAAATTTCTGTATTCCAAATGCAAACTTTAAATTTTTCAATATTAAAACTCATCTTTTATATACCAGTTCATTCACTAAGACTGTCAGGAATTTTTTTGAATAAGAGAAACATTCCCAGCAAAAATGACTGTTCTCAGGATTTTATTATAATCAATAAATATATAAAATACCACTGTAAAATCTGATGTAAAAGATCAATTTTAGTCCAACTACTCTTATTGTAGTTCAACACTCCTCATTATTACTTTAGTGAAAGAATTACTGTTTCATTACCCTGAGCTTATAATAGTTGTCATTCAGATTACAATCTGTTGGAAAAGGAAGTAATTCAAGTGTGCTTGTATTTTATTATTTAACTTTCTGAACATGATAACATTGCTTGTAATAAATTATGCTTACATTGAGTTTGAAATGTTTTTACTTGTTTTTTTAAGATGCAAGTTATTTGTTTATATAGTTTTTACAGTGCACTACTACATTCTCAAAACTTATTGATCTGCTTTTGAATCATTGGTATCATAGAGGACCTTTTACTGTTTTGACATCCATCTTGACTCTCTTTAAAATTTCTATATACTTACTGTGCTTTATTAACACTACCTTAAACAATATCTGACATTTAAAGCATCCTAATTTTATGGATGGGGTGTAGTTTAGGAGGAAGTTCTTCAAGGATTTCTTTTCTATAGGACAGTGGGGTAGCTTCCCCTTCTCCAAACCTCAGTCCTACTTTCATCTTCCATAGAGTTCATGCAAATTTCAGTGTTTTATTTCTAGGTGATGACTTTTGGTGTGAAAAACCTTGGTACCCATAAAACTGTACCACGTTAGACATATTTATAAAAATTATTGGGGAATACAACCAGATCATGTTTATACATATACTGCACCTTTGGCACTTAAATACCCATACCACATCAGTCACCAAATTAAATCCTTTCTCCTAGAAAAAATCTGAAAGAAAAAATCGTGCCTCTTAATTAGGTAAATTAGAAAAATACAAAGATTAATTTGAAGGCTAGATTTTGCCATGATGTTATAAAAATATAATTAATACATATATAAGAACTTATGTTGGTAAACTTGCAATTTATCTTTCCAATAAGCTAGCTAATATTTTTCTCCTAACCAAGTTGATAGAAAAAAATGTTGTTCTCTAAATATGCACATTTTGGCACACAATGGATATTATTATGTTCTGAAACTGTAGTATGAAAACTTAGTTACTTGGTTTCTTGAATGATGAAATTAAACCACATTTTGCATTTTATGAGAGTTCTGATGGAACTTTCCATTTGTACATATATTTTGCAATTCATTCAGTTGCTTTATAGATTTATACATTTTATATTAGCTTGCATTACACTAAGTTTTGAGGGAAATATAAAAACACGAAGTATATTTTCATTTTATGCTTAAATCATGTGTTATTTCAAAAAACATTTGAAATAAATTTTATGGCTAAGAGTAAATCTCTTTCCCTGGTCCACAATTTGGGAAAGATTTGCATTTTCAGCGAAAGAAGAATTTTAGCTAGCCAAAGCAAAAAAAAATTATTATATTGTGGTGTAGTCAGCTTCAAGTAATATGTGTGTGACACTGTGTTCAGCAAACAAAGAGAAAGATTTTATTAACAAACTCCTACTTGTATAACAAAAGCACCCACTAATGGCTAAAATTGACACTAACAACTATTTAAAATAAAATAAATCAGAAGAATATTACATAGCAATGAAAAAAATTAATATATTGCAGATGTTATGTACATTTAATTTGGGAATGTTACACAACTAATAGTATGAATATGATTGTATTGTTCAGTACACAAGATGCAATCTGGGGATAAATTTGAAGAATATAATTACATGTTAAATTTGGCACAATGCTTGCTTTCGTATGACTAACTAATACATGCCTGTATGTATTGTTTTGTTTACTGTATTATATTCTATCTGTTTTGAATTTTATATTAAGAAAAAACACCAGTGAAAATTACAGTAACAGCTAAATTTCTTTTGTTTAATTAAATATGTTTTGGCTTGATACTAATACAAGTTCTTCTACAAACACTGCTTTCTTCTGTTATCATCTAAAAATTGTGATCATTGTAATGTAAATTTGACTCCAAACTGATATTGAAGTATCACATACTTCATTTATTGATATCAGTGTGTTTTGATTGGCTTGTTTTGAAAGTTTCACAGATGTAGCTCCATGAGAGTCCTTGACTATTAGCTTAATGTAAGTAGCTTGCAAAGCTTTAAACAAGAAGTTTCAATATGTTTCATTGCTGCTCTTGTGTAGAGCATTGTCTCAACATACGAGTGTTGTCCACTGTATGAACTATGCTACTACACAGAATATCTTATATGAATTGAAAAGTAAATTCTTTGCATTAGTTAATAAGCAGGTGTGTTATAAAACATGACAAGAGTAAGAAATAATTTTGCCACACACATGCTAATTTTGTATATTTTAACATGAATTCGAAAGCACTTTCTTTGTCTTAAACATATATGTTGTATAATATGACCAGAGGAGGTAGTAATTTGAACACCAAATCTGTATATTTGACATGCACTGAAAAGCATGTTTTTTGCCTTAAACGTGTTGTACAACACTAACATGACCAGAAGAGGCAAGAATTCACCACCAAACTTTCTAATTTTGCATATTTCACCTGAATTGAAAAACATATTTTTATCTTAAAATTATATGTTATATAACATCAATATGAACAGAAGAGGCAAGAATTTGACCACCAGTCTTGTCAATTTTGCATACTGTTACAGCAAAAATGTAAAAAGTTTTTATTGCTCACACACTTTGAATTTTAAGTCCTGTCTGCTTTTAACTCTGAAAGAAGTGGAAGTATATATATATATATATATTAGGATCAAACTTGAATGCTGGATCTTGAAGAAGAACTGCATAAGTAACATTATGGACCTAACAATTGTTGTTTATATTAGAACAAATGAAGTAGTGTAGGACTTATTGTAGTCTTGGTGTTGGATTTTAAGAGAGATCAATGCAATAAATATGTATTTGCCCAACAAAGAAAGATAAAAACTATAGTAATATTATTATTCTTATCTGTATAGAAATAATAAGTGCAGTTATATGTTTTATGGCTTAGTAATTCCAGTTTTTATCAAGGAAAATATATTTTAGTGTTATTCAAAAACATTCTTTTTATTTAATTTTAGAATCTATATAATATTTTTTATTCCTATTGTGCATTTTTTTAGAAAAAAAGTTTCAAAGGTACTTTTATTTGTTGACAGCTTCTTCCATTTTGGGACTGGACAAAAATTTATTATTCATCTTGCCTTGTTGATAATCCTTTATTTTCAATAAATAGGATTACAGAGAGTGACTGTCAGGTAACATAATTTATTTTTGTGTTTTAAATATTTGTTTGAATTATGAAAGAAAGTAAATATGTTAAGTGCCTTTACAGTGCATTTCAGTATCCTAATCTCATACTTCTACTGCTAGTTTGTTATTTTGATATTGCTTTAGATTTACTCTCTCTGTAATAAAGCACAAAGAAATTTTATCTTAGTAAATATATGGAAATAAAAATATCATACAGTCTTTCAGAATGTGGTTTATTATCAGCACTTATACATATATACATGATATACCAGATCTTTACTGAAATTCTTCTTAAAGACTAATTAAAGAAAACCACAGTTAATTATTTATAATATAACTGTTTGTGTAGATTATAACATGATCTAATACAAAAAAAAGTTATTTCACGTGATTGTACAGTACATTGTCAAATAACAACTACAAAAAGGTAAATTTGAAGGATGCTTTCAGCCAGTCCTCTATAGATGTAAGGTTGTTTGTTAAAAAATCTAACAATATACCTATTTAGTTAATTATACCAACTAATACATGTATTATACATTTATTTCTTTGATCTAACACTAGGATAAACTGATAATCTGCTTAAACATTTTTGGTTTGGAATAAAATTAACATTTTTTCAGGTATGTAAAGATGTACTAGAAATCAAGAGATTTAATCAAACATCACAGGATGAAATGACTGAGCATTTTTTGAAAAATAATATACCATTAATTGTAATGGAAGCAACCAATAACTGGCCAATCATGGAGGAATCATTTAGCATTGCTAACTTAAGTGAGGTAAGTAATCTAGTAGGTACAATATCAATAACTTCTGTTCAAAGTAGACTACCTACACAAATCAAAACTAAACATTAATCCAGTAAATAATGTAGACTATCTAATATACCAGTCTAACTAGGAATATGTCCTAAAACAAAAAATGTATAATGATTAGAATGCATTAAATCATCATTTACATACCCTCACTGATTTCAATACTTTCAGTCATAATTCCAATAATATATCAAGATGTTTGGCCAACTAAGGCAATTTAGTTTAGTTTTAAATCCATATACTAAGCTAACAATTCAAAATAATTCTCATAATGAAAACTGTATATAATAAATAATGAAAAATAGCAGAAAATAAACAAAAATATTTAACCAATACTGATAATGAAACTAACATCAAAGGAAGAACATTATATGTCTTATAAAATGTATAAAAATTAAATGTTTGCTTCATATATTATTACAAATTCCCTGTTCCTTAAAAAGTTGACTAATAAACTTTATTTCTCCTTTGACCTAAATAATGATTTCTATTAGATAATTAATAAGCTAGTAAATTAATTTTCAGAAATTCTGCTCGTCTCTTCACAGAACGGATATCTAATACATTGTGCCACAGCAGGAAAATTTTTAGCTCAAATGCCAAGCCTTTTGGTATAAACAAAGTGCTCAAAGGGAGAACTGTGCACGGCTCTAGATTCAATGTCATAGCATTAAATTTTCAAACACTATCCCCCCCCCCCCACACACACACAAATGGCAATGTGGCAGTGGCCTGATCACTCCAAAAATGCTTCCTATGGCAATGTGTTTCACCGTCATTGTTGCAGAAAATGTCAGAAGAAAGTGCAGGATAAAAATTGTATTTAAGTGTTTTTTTTTAATGTGTGATTTTTAAAGTTATTGTACTTTTCTCCTCACTTCAGGGTTACCTGGATGATTCTCGACTGAATAGTTTGGGTGGCTGTGTGTTTGAAACAAATTTGAGGTTTCGTGCACCACAAACATTTTTACACAATTTAAAGACATACCCTGAGATGGATCAGTGGTATGTTCACTGGTAAGTCATCTCTACTGAAATATTAGTTTTACAGAAGGTTTATAACATTATAAATTAAAACTTTCAATCTGTAATATTAGTATTAAAGTTCTAGGGATAAGGTGAGTTTGTTAAGAATAGTGTTAATTACATTTCAGTACAAGACAAGAAAGTTTCTATGAAAATAAAATTTAAAAAAAGGAATTTCCATTCATATATCTTCTATAATTCCTTGATAAAATTTACTTGAAACAGTATAACCTTTACAGAGTAGGGATGCAGGCCCTGTGGTAGAGCTCTGGATTTTGAAACTGGTGAACCAGGTTTGAATCCATTAGATACCACAATATATATTCCACACACATTTAGCATGAATGGTACAGTGCAGATTACTAGCTAGATTCCCTCTTATTAGTAGTTCAAAATTAGGGATGGCAGCATGTAGCTTTAATAGCTTTGCTTTAAATAAAAAACACAGATACCACATTTCAGTATAAAAATTACATGCATAATATGATTTAGTGATCTTAAATTTCTTTTATTGAAAAGAGTATAACCCTTTCCATACAGGAAGTATGTATTGAATAGTGTTCATAGCTTTTAACATTCAGTCTCAGGAAATAGTATCACCATTTCAATTTAGAAATTTTATATACAATATTATTCAATATTTCTAGAATTCAGTCATTTGCTTTAACTCGCATACCTTATTATGTTATTGGTTATCTGGCCAGTCATTGAACTAGAAGTAAATAGGGGTGCACAGATTAAGATTTATTTGACTAATTGAGAGCTGATGATAACCCAACCATATCGGTCCACACTGGTATTTAGTATTAGTACATGTAAGGTACTTTAAACTACTGAAACAAGTTCAAATTTATGTTATAAGTGAATTTCTTCTGGTTGTATTTATTTCAGAAAACAAATAAAAAAGAATATCAATCATAAAAAGTAAAAACTTTGCATTAGTGCTTCTAGAAAATCTTATCAAAATAAAATATATACACACATATACTAACTTTTGAATTGTACCTGTAACTTTTACCAGTTTACATGTAGTAGAAACTTCATACATGTAACATAACTCCTAACTTCACCACAAAAAATCAGCATGAAACTATTCAATTTATTTTATGAAATTCACCCTAACAACTTTGCTACCTTGGAGAACAAAAGATGGCTTTCAACTTCAAAACACAATGCAAATATAAGGATATAAATCCAGCATAATTATACAACCTCAGTGTTTTTGCACTGCATCAAACACAACCATATCAGCATGTATTTTATAGACAGACATACTAAAAGTCAAGTCTAGTATTATTTGTATCCATTTCACTTTGAGTTATGATATGAAAGATGTATGAAAAATAAAATTTGAATATTTGTAAGACAAATGATCTTATCATTAAAGTATTGATTTAAAATAACATCCAGATGCTTATAATTTTAAGATGAGCAGATTGGATGGTTGGACTTGTGGGATCAGTTCAGTGGAAGAAGGGAGCTTTTTGGAATGGATGGTTTACATTTAAATTTGAAGTTAACAATAAGTCTAAAATAGCATTGTTTATAGTTGGTTCCTTGACTAACTAGTAAAGAAAGCCATCCTGAACAGTTTTCCAATCCATACACTTGAAATTAAAATCACCCATAATTATGACTTCGTTAACAGCTGAAATCTTAATCTCATTGTAAAGTTTCTCATTAATTTCATCAGTATCATTTGGTTGGCTGTAACAAATTCCCACTAAAAGCCTTTTTCCATTTATATCCACCAATAGAAACCCAAATGGATTCAATCAATTTGCTATTATCTTTGATATCCTCAACTTCAACAGGATGTAACTCACATTTTACATATAAAGCCACTCCTCCCCCTCTGTAATACTCTATCCCTATTAAATAGCATGTAACCCTGCATTTCAAAATCATCTACGTTTAACCATGTTTCAGTTATTCCCATTATATCAAAATCCTCCAGTCCTACCAGTGCTCTAAAGTCATCTATTATATTTCTTATACTTGTAGCATTACATTAGTAATAATTAAGCCTATACTTATAACTACTTCTTTGCTCATTTCCTATGCTAAACTTTTCTCTGCCTCCTATTCCTTTTGCATTTAGTTTTTCCTGGCCCTCACCACTGTCTAGTTATAGCTTAAAACTTACATTTGCCTTAGTAAACAAGCCAGCCCCTACTCTACCCAGATGTTCCCCAATTTCCACCTTCTCAATCATTTCTGTAACGGAGCAAAACATCGAACCTAATAGAGCAATGATCACTTGCATCCAGATGTTCCCCAATTTCCACCCTCTCGATCATTTCTGTATTTGAAGTTAATAATAAGCCTATGGAGATAAGGAATAATGATATTTTGGTTACAAATTTCAAAAAAGCAAATTTTGAAGGATGTAACAAGGCTTATCTGTTGTGAATTGTGCAGCTGAGTTATTTGGAAACGCTTATCAGATGTGGACAAATTTTAAATATTCAATGTAAACATATTCCTAATAGAAAGAAAAGGGTAGCTACAAGTAAAAAACCAGGTTGGCTCACAAAGAGTTTAAGAAATAAAATTAAAGAAAAGCATCATAAATTTAAGAAATTTAAATTGTCCGGTATGACAGGAGACTTAGAAGATTATATAAGATCAAGAAAGTTGGTGAAACAAAAAATTAGGACACCAAAAAGGATGTATGAGAAAAAGTTGGCTGAAAATGTAAAATTTTAACAGTAAGGATTTCTTTAAATACATTAAGGGGAACAAAGTGTTAGGATTGGGATAGGACCCTTGAGGGATGATAAAGGAAGGCTGATATCTGATGATTACGAGATAGCTGGGTTATTAAATTTGACTTTTTTCTTTGGTTTTAACTAATGAAGATTTAAGCAGTATTCCACATTTTGATCAGTTGATAAATGGAAACGAGATCAAACAAGATGACTGCATTAATTCTGAGCTGGTTAAGAAAAAATTGGGAAGTTTTAAAATTGATAAGGCTCCTGGGCCAGATAATATTTCCCCAAGGGTTTTGAAAGAAGTTAAAGATTGAATATGTGAGCCACTTGCTACTATTTTTGTCAGTCTTTGAATAGTGGGAAGGTACCAGAGAATTGGAAGTTAGCTAATGTAACTCCTCTTTTCAAGGGAGGTGATAAACATTGTCCCAGTAATTATAGACCTATTAGTCTTACATCAGTTGTGGGGAAAATTTTGGAAAGTCTGTTAAAAGATACTTTGAAAAGTCATTTAACCAAGTTTAGAATTTTATTGGATAGTCAACATGGTTTTACTAAGGGAAAATTTTGTCTTACAAATCTTTTAACATTCTTTGAAAAGGTTACTGCTTATGTAGATGAAGGTAAGGATGTAGATTTGTTGTATCTGGATTTTCAGAAAGCATTTGACAAGGTGCCACATAAAAGGCATGTAAAAAAAAAAATTAGCTCTATAGGTGCGAGGGTAAGTTAGCAAATTGTAAAGAAGAGTAGGTGGATGGAAGAAAGCAGAGGGTTCTTACAAATGGAGTTCAGTCAAACTGGATTATTGTCACAAGTGGGGTACCTTAGGGCTCAGTCTTAGGACCTTTGCTCTTTCTGATTGACATTAATGACATAGATGAAGGAATAGTCAATAAATTACTCAAATGTGCAGATGATATTAAGGTCTTGAGTGTTGCTAGCTGTGAAGAGGATGCTGCTGATTTACAAAAGGATTGAGATCATTTGTTGAGTTGGGCAAATAAATTGCAGATGGGTTTTAA
>NW_013665730.1:21705-27746 GCF_000517525.1 Limulus polyphemus | reverse complement strand
ATTCTAAATATTCAGAGTAAACATATTCCTTATAGAAAGAAAAGTGTAGCTGCAAGTAAGAAACCAGGTTGGCTCACAAAGAGTTTAAGAGACAAAATTAAAGAACAGCATCTTAAATTTACGAAAGTTAAACTGACTGGTATGACAGGAGATTTAGAAGATTGCAGAAGATCAAGAAAGTTGGTGAGACAGGAAATTAGGACATCGAAATAGAATGAATGAAAAAAGATGTCTGAAAAGGTAAAAAATTAACAGTAAGGATTTCTTTAAATACATTAAGGGTAAACAAAATGTTAGGATGGGGGTATGATACTTGAGGGATGATAAAGGAAGGTTGGTATCCGATGATTTTGAGATGGCTGGGTTATTAAATTTGGATTTTTCTTCAGTTTTTACTAATGAAAAGTTAAGCAGTATTTCACATCATGAACAGTTGATAGATGAAAACAAGATCAAACAAGATGACTGTATTAATTCTGCGCTGGTTAAGAAATAATTGGGAAGTTTAAAAATATAATAAAGCTCCAGGGCCAGATAATATTTCTTCAAGGGCAGGTACCAAAGGATTGGAAGTTAGCTAATGTAACTCTTCTTTTTCAAGGTAGGTGATAAAAATTGTCCAAGTAATCATAGAACCATTAGTCTTACATCAGTCGTTGGAAAAGTTTTGGAAAGTCTGTTAAAAGTTTAACATTTTATTGGATAGTCAACATAGTTTCATTAAGGGAAATTTCTCACCTTCTTATAAAAATGTCCTTTGTAATTAAATGACATCAGGATCCCGTTTGATACTGTCATCTCTAACATTGGAGGTAAAAAATATGGCCGTACATAAAATTTACGAAGAAACTTTTGTGCAGCCTTTCCACAGTTATTCCTGCATATGATAAAACAGTATAATTTTTTTTTCCTTTTTGCAAACTGTTTTTTTCTAAGTGATATCAAAATTTTTACCGTACAAATTAATTTGAATAAACAAATTAACTACCAAAGTATGAAAGGGTCAATAACTTAGATATACACGGTAAAATTGGCTGAAAAGGAATAAGGCACCAAAATAGAAGCATTTCAGTAACAAATAATAATAAGACAATGACTTGTTTTAGCCTTTAGAAGTTATTTCTAGGGATATACCAATATATCAATAGGCTATCAACCTGATATCAATATAAGGAAAAATTAGATTATCAGCTACTGGTTGTATTGTTGTTGTAGTTGATAATGTACATTGATATCTTTGCTTGTTGTCGCTCGCTGCTCGAATTTCATATTTTTCTTATGATGGCCAAAGTAGTCATCATTACACAACTTTCATCATGACCATGTACCATTCTATGAATGCCACCAGGTTTAATGTTGTAAAGTATTCCAAATATTGATTTTCATAAATCTAAACTTATTAAAATAGTATAGTATATAGTAATGTGTTTGTGTTAGTTTCTTAAAATTATAACATTACATAATGTTTTGGGACAACATGGGACCTAATGGTCCATCTTTGCTGTTCCATCCTCTAAACTAAATTAAAATAATTGAAAAAAAATCTTAAAGCCAGCCTTTATCATTTATATACTTATCAAGCTTTTTCTTAAACTCAGTTAAATTTACTGCCTCTACGACATCTGAAGGCAACACATTCTAAAGGCTAACCACCCTGTTAGTAAAATGAAACTGTTTTGGCTGAAGATGACTCCTACCTTGCCAAAATTTATACTTGTGTCCCCTAGTCCTACTAATCTAACTGTTAAATATGAAAAAAGATGATGCATCAACACTATCAATTCCCTTTGCAATCTTAAACGCCTCAATTAGATCTCCCCTAATTCTTCTTTTGCAAGAGAAAACAATTTGAGATTTTAGCGTTTCCTCCTATGACAACCCCTCCATTCCAAGCACCATTCTAGTAACCCTTCTCATAACCATTTCCAACGATTCAATGTCTTTCCTAAGGTAAGGAGCCCAAGACTGAACACAGTATTCCAAATTTGGCCTAACCAGTGACCTGTACAATGAAATTATAACCTATTTTAGACTTGTATTCAATATTTCTGTAGATACAACCTAAAATCCTATTTGACCAACACTAGCAACAGCACACTGCTTGGATGGCTTTAGAGACTAATTGACTATTACATCAAGATCCCTTTCTTTCATGACACTGTTAAAGTTATTCCCATCCACATTATACTTATAATTCAAATTATGATAACCCAAATGCATTATCTTGCATTTATTATGATTAAAACCCATCTGCCATTTATTTGCCCAACTCACTAAATGATAAATATCCTTTTGTAAATCAGCAATATCTTCTTCACAGCTAGAAACACCCAAGAACTTTATATCATCTGCAAATTTAAGTAATTTATTGATTATTCTTTCCTCAATGTCATTGATGTAAATCAAAAAGAACAAAGGTTCTAAGACTGAGCCCTGAGGTATCCCACTTGTGATATTAATCCAGTTGGACTGAACTCCACTTGTAACAACCCTCTGCTTTCTTCCATCCAGCCACTCTTCTATCCAATTTGATAACTTATCCCCCACACCTATAGAGATAAATTTTTTACAAGCCTTTTATGTGGTACCTTGTCAAATGCTTTCTGAAAATCCAGATACACCAAATATACACACTTACCCTCATCTAAAATAAGCAGTAACCTTCTCAAATAATGTAAAAAATATTGTAACACAAGATTTTTCATTTTGGAGCTAAATATTTAATGAAACTTCCTTTCTTTTTGTAATTACTCTGAAGTAGCCAAACAATTTATTAACTTTTTCAGTTCTCACCCATCCTGAAAAACCACATATGTACCTATCTAACAGCTGCTGAAAACGATGCATGAAACAGCTAGGAATAATATACTTATACTATATAAGATACTTCCCATAATACACCAATGAACAGTACTTTTCTCAGCCACGTACTTGTGTTACTTTGTCTTAACCCTCTCACTACAGGTAGGCCAAAGTGTGCATGTTTTGCCCCCACCCCCGAAAATATTACTGTGGGTGCCCACAATGAAGGACAATGATTGGCTTATCTATGTAGAGTGACAGACTGATTTATCTATAAAGTTACTGTGACAAAGACTTCAGTACCAAACAGTGTCAGTAATTTGGTCTCAATATAAGATTGAGGTGACAGTTAATTCTAATGGGGTGTGAGCTGATATCATGCATAAAGAAAACTCAAGAGATGGTACATAAAATATAAATATAATAATTATAATTAACAAAAATGAAGGAATATGCCATCTAATGATACTGTGTGGCTTGAAAGAAAGAATTCCACCAGTGTATTTTCTGAGGTTTCTATAATTTGCTGTCACTTTGATTCAAAAATATACCAGAAATATAGATGATGTACAAAGCAAGAACCACATAAGCTCTCTGATACATACAGCTCATTCACTTTAGTTCTCTTATGCTGAAGCATTAGAATAAATCTTTAAATCAAAATATCTTGCATTAATTTCACTTCTCAACATATCCTTGATGCTGATATCAATTCATGAACTTCTTACTTATAATTTATGTTTCTAACCATGTAATAGCTAGCATTGATCACATTTTGTGTTTTACAAAATTTTAATCAATTTTCTTTGTATATTTATAACTATTTTAAGTAACGTTTTTCCCTACTATCAACACTAATATTTGTAAATATTTTGTTTTTTATCCTTCTGACTTCCTACAGTTTGTTAGATACATGTTATAAACAAATTAAGCATAACTATAATATTGCATTTATCAGATATGACTTAATGTGGCAGATTTTGTACATGAATTTATGTCAAGTATGCAAAGTGTAAAAATGAAGAGAGTAAAAATGTGAACTAATATACACTTGAAATATGGTTTGACTTTGTAAGAGAGATGAAATGGAATGAGCTATGGCTTAGTGATTAGCATGCTCAGGCTGAATTTAATAGTTCATAGCTAATGTCTGATTGCCACAAAAAATTCATTGTGCACTTTGGAACCATATATGTGCTATATAACTGACATTCAAACCTCATTTGTTGGTTAGATAAGAGTAATCCAAGAGCTGGCACTGGATACTGTTGACTAGTTACCTTCTAGTCTGTTCAAAATAAAGAAGCAATATACAGCTAGTCCTTATGTAGCTCTGTGCAATGTTTAAAAAAACAAATGTAACCAGAAAGACTCATTTGACAAAAAATAAATACAAATACTGAGTGTGATTTAAAAAAAAAATAGTCATTTTAAGAGAGTTCATAAAAATCATTAGCATTAGCAACAATCAGGCACTTAAATGTCAGTATTATAATTAATAATATTTTCTACAAATCTCAAAATTAATTGGTTTGAGAAATGTTTTATGACCTTCTCTTAGAGTTAAGATTTGAAATAGAATTGCTAATATTAAAGGTCAATTGAGTATTAACTCCCAATAAGAGCAAACCACTTACTTAGATGAAAACTAAAAATCAACTCAATAATGAGTAGTGAGTTAATCATAAATCCATATAATAAGCTAACTATGCAAAACAATAATTATAATAAAAGTAAAAGGATAAAATATTAAAATTTATAAAACCAGATATAATAAACATTCCAACCAATACTGTAAATGGAAGATAATAGAGTATACCTCATTAAGAAGCCACACAAACACTAGTTGTTAGCTTGAAGTACTGTCATAGATTTAATGTTTGAACAACATCACATCAGTACGACTGTGTATATCTTGTGACCAATTAATACCCATTAACTGGCTTTGACAGTGCAACTTCAGAAGAGCATGTGATCAAAGATAAATTGACAGAGCACATGTTACTGTTTATGTGTAGCTTCAAGTAGCAGGACAGTACCAGCAGTACAGTCAACTAGTGTTTATGAATATACAAAATAATAATAAATCAGATGAATGCCTGTATCCAGTAGCAGATTAATGGGAAAGCAGACGGGGCTACCAAACAATTTAGGCTAGGATACTGTATGTAAAGAGTGTTGTTAAAAAAAAGGATATGAGGTTTTAAAAATGTTTCTTTTAAATTGGGAGTACTATTTGAAATTTTATTATAGTTATGAATAAATAATTTGATTCAAGCAAGGTTTATGTTGTTAAAATAGGATTAACAATTAAAAATGTACATATACAGAAAAATTTAATTTAATTATAATTATTCACACATCTGTAGACCAAAGTGTTTATTTAACCATGAAGTAACTCATGTCTTGTGCAACAAAATAATATGCATGAGGGGGCACTGTATTATTCACTGTCCTGAGGCCACAAGGTGTCTTTTTTTTTTTTTCAACCATTACCTATGTTGTACAATAAATAACTAGAATATTAGTATTCTAATTAAAATATAACCATGTTAAATGCAATAAAAAGAAAATAGTATATTAAGCTTACTATGAGGTGTGTCTAACACAACTTACTTAACGTTAACTAACCCTATCACTTAACAAAGCACATGGAGTGGGCAACAGAAAATAATAAAGTTAAATCTTTTGTAATAGCCAAAATGTAAACATGGTAAGATTCAAGAAATTTTGATGATAATTATAATGGAAGTTACAACAGTGGTAAATATTACTAAGTAATAACTGGCCAGAACTAATCAAATTTAACTAATGATGTAATGTTATACCATATACATAAGTATTATATAGCTAATTTTAGCTGTGTATAGTAAGAGGGTAACTAATGGGAGGTAAAACTAATGGTGTTTAATACACCAAAGCAGTTCGGTATGTTACGACAATGGAAGTCACACAACGCTGGGAGTATGCATGCTGGAGTTTCTCGAATGATCATGAATTTTCCTGGCAACTCTAGTTTGTTCGAAGCACCCTCTTTTGTAGTATATAAGCCTGGCGAGAAAAACCAGCACGATTGAAGAGATAGATGATTGAGTCAAGCAAACAGTAGGCACCGTAAATAAAGTGTGTGAATCACTGTGATTTATATCGCGTGTTATAAAGGTTGTTATGTTTAAAGTGACTGTAGAAATTCTGTGTACTAAAAATTTGTATCGAGAAAGAATAAACTAGTTTTAATT
>NW_013665730.1:19649-21538 GCF_000517525.1 Limulus polyphemus | reverse complement strand
AGGAAAAAGAAAAGAAACAAGAAGAGAGACAACAGCAATGGCAAGAAAATCTGCAACAGTGGCAGCTTGAACAGCAAAATAAGCAAGCGAGATTACAGCAGTTGTTGGAGGAAAAAGAAAAGAAACAAGAAGAGAGACAACAGCAATGGCAAGAAAATCTGCAACAGTGGCAGCTTGAACAGCAAAATAAGCAAGCGAGATTACAGCAGTTGTTGGAGGAAAAAGAAAAGAAACAAGAAGAGAGACAACAGCAGTGGCAAGAAAACCTGCAACAGTGGCAGGGTTCTGAGAAGGGTTACTAGAATGGGGCTTGGAATGGAGGAAACGCTAAAATCTCAAATTGTTTTCTGTTGCAAAAGAAGAATTAGGGGGGATCTAATTGAGGCGTTTAAGATTGCAAAGGGAATTGATAGTGTTGATACATCATCTTTTTTCATATTTAATAGTTAGAATAGTAGGACTAGGGGACACAAATATAAATTTTGGCAAGGTAGGAGTCATCTTCAGCTAAAACAGTTTCTAGAACTAGAATCCTTGCTAAAGGGGAGAGCCTGCAAGAGCTGGCACAGGATTTGGAAAGTATGGCACACAAGGCCTACCAAACTGCACCATCTGATGTTCTCAAGCTGTTGCTGAGGGATTAGTCTGTAAATGCCTTGGACAGTCCACAACTGAAAATACAGGTAAAGCAAGCACAGCCCTCTACTATGCAGGAAGCAATGGCAAGAGCTCTTGAATTCAAATCCTACGTTAAGTCCAGCACAGAGGTAACAAGGTAGGTACAGTCATCAGGATTCAAGGGCAGCTTTCAGAGAGGTTTCAGGGACTTTGCTGGCACTGTAACAAACCAGGGCACAAGAGAGCTCAATGCCAGCAACTTCAACACAGGAAAGAAGACACGGCAGGAAAGGCTGCTACCACAAAAGGTTGTTGGAACTGTGGAGAGCAAGGACATATGGAGAGCCAGTGTAAGAAGAACACTACCAATAAGTCAGCTTCAAGAAACCAGTAGTGGTTGGTGCTGAGGGATGCCCACCAACACCCATTGTGAAAGTCCCAACAGCTAACTGTAAAATGGCAAGCACACATAGTGTCTACGTGACGGGCAAGCTGGATGGCCAGAAGTGCAACTTTGTCATAGATTCTGCATCTCAACAAACCCTTGTGAGTATCAACGTGCTAGATCACAAAGGAGTACCAGAAGCCATACGGAAGCTCTGTGGTGTGACAGGACATTATGCAAGGTTGTGGGAACCAGTGTGGGTAACTATTGAGCTCATGGACATAAAGGACAGACACAATATATATTTGGCTGACATTGAAGACCAATGCATACTAGAGTTGGACTACTTACTACCGAGGAAGTGTGTAGTTAACTTCGATAAAATGACACTTGGAAACAAAAAAGGCCAAATTCCAGTAAGTGTTGCTGCATCCATTGATTTGCATGTCACAGCACTTAAGTCAACTACAATACCCCCTATGTCAGAAAAGATAATTTGGGGTAGAATAAAAGAACATCCCCAATGAAGCCCAATGCTTGTGGGAGTAGTGGAAGACCCATCCAGGGCAGCGGTTTTGAAGATTGGAAGGTCATCAAGTAGTACCTATAACAGTGGCCAATTTCTCTAAATTAAGGAAGAGGCATTGTTGGTTGTGTGCCAGGAGGTAGAGCCAGTCAATGTTAAAGCAAGAAATGCAACTATAAAGAAAGGACATACACTTCCAGAACATTTAACTGACGTGTATAAGAAGAGCATAGTCCATTTGTCATCATCACAGGCTCTTCAGGTTAGAGAACTTTTGGCGAATTATGCAGACATCTTTTCGAAAGAAGATCATGACCTCGGTTGCACAGACCTTGTGGAGCACAGAATAAACACAGGCAA
>NW_013665730.1:16736-18931 GCF_000517525.1 Limulus polyphemus | reverse complement strand
ATAGACCAGTATAACTATGATATTGAATATAGAGAAGTAAAATATCATGGAAATGTCGACGGACTGAGTTGAAGACCCTGCAAAAATGACTGCAGACATTGTTGCAAAAGAGAGGTTGAACTAACCAGATGCCATCAAGCTCAAGTACAAGTGACTAAAGGAGTTGATGGTGGTGAAGTGGAACCAAGTATAGATATTCAAGTAGAGCAGGAGAAAGACCAAGATTTGAAGCCAATAATTGATTTTCAACAAGCAAGTGTTTTGTGCCCAGCTTGGAAGAAGGTGTCTAGCTTAAGCCCTGTAACAAAGAACTATTGGGCACAATGGGACCAGTTGAAGCTTGAAGATGGTTTTCTTCTCCGGAGATGGGAAACTGCAAATGGGAAAGTGACGACCTGGCAAACAGTTATACTGAGAAAGTTATGGGAAGTTGTGTTATGTCAATCCCATGATAGTTTAGCAGGAGGACATCTTGGAGTTAAGAAGACATTGAGTCACCTACGACAGAGATTTTATTGGATAGGTATAAGGCAAGATGTGGAAGAAGGGTGCAGGACCTGCAGTACATATTGTGCTAAAAGGGGACCAAAGCATAAGAGATGTGCTCCAATGAAGTTATACCAAGTTGGTGCACCAATGGAAAGAGTAGCCGTTGACATTGCTGGTCCATTGCCCCGAACTTGTGCTGGAAACAGGTACATTTGTGTGGTGATGGATTATTTCAACAAGTGACCTGAGGCATATGCAATACCAAATCAGGAAGCTACAACTGCAGCTTCGGCTATTAGTGATTTCTTCTTCAGGTTTGGTATGCTATACGAACTGCATTCAGATCAAGGCTGTAACTTTGAATCAGCTGTGTTCCATGAATACTGCAAGTTGTTTGGCATACGAAAAACCAGGACAATGCCACTAAACCCACAGTCTGATGGGATGGTAGAAAAGTACAATTGGACACTGGGACAGCAATTGGCAAAGTTGTCTAATAGCCGCCAAGATGACTAGGATGTCTTACTCCCCCCCACTGTTGATGGCCTATAGAACAGCAGAGCATGAAGCCACTGGATACACTCCAGCAAAGATGATGTTTGGTTGGGAACTTCGGTTGCCAGTGGACCTGATAACAGGGAGCTAGTTAGCCCTATAGTCTTCACTGTTCATACGCCTATAAGAGATTGAGTTTCCACTGATGACTTTCGGTAATGTTTTCATAAAAATATTAATGTCCGATGTGAATCCACTGAAGTTAAATGATTTGTAATGTTCGAACGCAACAAGTATTACTTTACAAAATTTTTAAGAAGATGAAGTATGGATGTAAAAGTTTTGAAAAGGTTTTCATAATTCTTTAAAACTTTTAAACCCATAATTAGTAGCAAGAGTGTTAGTGAATATCATGCAAAATTAAATGAATTTTGTGTTCAAAATACAGTAGAAGAAACCTTGTTTGTGAGAAATGCAATTAAGTTTTTGGACTCTGTCCACAAAGTCTTGTAACAACAAATTCTGTTTTATTTGATAAGCTGTGAATACTAAACATTGTAACATAGCTTGTTTGTATTTGGAAATGGAAAGTTTATAACTTCAGAGTTAAAAATGTCTGTTTTATTGAAACTTTTAAGTTGAATGATTCATTAATAATACTAAAATCCAAATCCAGCTAGTGTGCTTTAGTTTTAGTGAAAAAGATTTGTTTCCTAGCATGAGTTCTGATGGATAAATTTGGGTATGTCAAGAAAATCTTGATAATTAGGTATAAGAATAAGTATCATCAGTATATCTACAGGTACAATGGATGGGCAGCTCTTTTTCTCACTAAGATTTATTATGTATGAAATATCAATTTTGCATAAATACTGTCTAAAAATGGTTCACACGCATTATGCGGCAGGAGAGATGAAGCAATGTTCACAAGGTTGGAAACAATGATCATCAGAGAGCTCATGAGGTACCCAAGCACCTTCTTTATGGAGTTTTTCCATATTCCTTAGATGTTTATGTATTGTTTCATGAGAGGCATGCAATTTCTGGGCCATTTCATAAGTGTGTTGCCTTGGGTTAGACTCATCAAGCGTCTTCAGAGCATCAATATCAATTCCAACATGTTGGCCCCTGCCATCACAGTTTTTAAAGCTAAAGTCACCTTAACGAAATTTGCTGAACCATCGTTGATACTTACAAACGTTCAAAACATT
>NW_013665730.1:0-16478 GCF_000517525.1 Limulus polyphemus | reverse complement strand
GTCACCTTAACGAAATTTGCTGAACCATCGTTGATACTTACAAACGTTCAAAACATTTCCATAAACTTCTTTGATATTTTTTTTGGCTACAGAGGCCTTTTTGTATTCAAACAGCATTACATGCCGAATGTGTGTCTCGTCGTGTGCCATCACTGTAATTAGATTAGAGTATACTAAACTTTACACATTATATAGGCTACACTAACATGATGTTTAGGCAGTTTGTTTAACTATTTTTTGGGGGTGGTTAATGAACGTGTTCCAAAACATGACATTAATTTCTTGAAAACCTAATACTTCCTCCTTCCTGGGCCAAAATATAGAGATTTCTTAGTGATCCTACTCTTGAACACCCAGCAAATATATTTGACAATAGGAAAAGCAAGGGGGTTTAAGATGTAGCCCTGCCACTTTAACGGTCTGACCTTGTGCTTTGGTTACACTTTTTCCTGTCAGAAATGTGAATGTTTGACATTTTCAGTGAAATAACTTTAAATTTTCCAAGAAAAACTCAAAAGAAAAATTTATGAACAAAACTTGGTCCTTGATTGTGGAGTCATCAGCTAAAAAAACATATTTTTGCTTTGGGCATGGCCTTAGGTTGGTAGGGCTGGGTAATAACCACCATATGACATGCCTCTTGATCCATTGTATCTAAAATATTCTCAGTTTGGCCCATTAGTACCCAAGTTACCAAGCACTCACTAATTAGTGTTAATCATAATTTGCTGTGTCACCAATCAGGTGTACGAGTGTTTGATTCCTTTTGTGGATTGTCATGCTGGATAAGTACTAAACATGTGAAATACTTCAATTAGTCCTGACTCTCACATGGTCTGTGTTGCACATATTACTGTTTCAGACAGATGGTATATTAAATATAAGTTCAGAATAAAAAGGGCTCACTGTGTCCCAACATTTCTTCCCGGGTCACATCCACATTTGATACTATGCATATGTGCTTGATTTTATATTGTGTTATACCACTGAAAGCAATACTACATCATAGACTATTTACTCATCAGCTGTACATTTTTATGTGTTTGTATGTGATGTGGCTTTGCATAGGTACATGGTATGCTTATGTTAGTAATAACTACTTAAAAAGTCTCGCACATATATCTCTGACAGTCATAGTAAGATGGTGGAGCAAAGATGAAGCTCTGCACAAAGTTTTTGATGAACGTGATGATCCTGCTGCTTTTCTCTGTTCTGGCCTTGTTTTGGCCCTTCATGTTGTAATTTCTTCTGAAAGATTCAATGCCAGAATATTCTATGAAGCCAGCATTTTTGGTATTGCAGCATAGATTTGCCTAAGACTGTTTCATCACACTCATTTTCTGTCACAGTACTTGCAGACCTCTGTCTAAATTTCATCCTTGAATTCCATCCAGTAATTCTCTCATAACACTGTCTGTCAAAGATGCAGCTGGTGCATTTGTAAGATGAGCTAATTGCAATTAGAATATGTATAGATAAGGCTCTGTTGTGTACAAGAGTATATCACAAGTTGAGTCTATAGAGAGTGCAGTTTCAAAATTTAGCACATAGGTATATGTCGTCATGGATTACTCCATTCATTCAGAGCATAAAAGAGCTGTTCCAAGTTACAAAGATTGCATTGATCCACACCATCTTGACATTTTGTGGGGTGTACTTAAGAATGCAGAATAAAATATAAACTATGTTACAGCTATGTTACACAATTCTTCTAGAACTTAATGCTGCCAACTTTTAAGAGAGTTTATTTATTTTCCAAGATAAATGTCTTGACAGAAGGAATCTTTCTCAAATAACATTAATACCTTACCTAAGCCCACAGATACTGATGTTAGTAATGATGATCAACACTATAATGAACCTCAGGAACATTAAATTCATCTAGCTTTCAGTGTGTGTGTGTGTGTGTAGTAGTTGCAAGAAGTGTGTTTGGAATTGTTGTTCAGTTCTTCTGCAGTACAGCCTATGTAGTAAGGCTTATACATGAGCATCTTTTCTGTTCTTGCTTATGAATTGTTATCTTTATCAGTTACTGAAGTGACATGTAAATTATTGTTCTGATACACATCCAGATATGAATCCACAGCCTGCTTTCTCAGGATTATTTATAGACATTAAATCTCATGTCAATGAAGAGGAATATTCTGTTGAAACTATAAAGTAATCAACACTATGGTTCCAAAGAGCAAGAATCTTCTGAATCATTGTTTGCTTTAAGTTGCACAGAATATGAGAAAGATTTAAGTAAAATGGTTTTACTGAACACTAGGGGTGTTATGATTAAACTCAAAAGATATTAGACACTAAATATATTCTGTTTGCTTTGCTGTAACTTCAGCAGTTTCTTTTAATTCATTTGTTA
The DNA here is from genome assembly GCF_000517525.1 of Limulus polyphemus. NCBI lineage: Eukaryota > Metazoa > Arthropoda > Merostomata > Xiphosura > Limulidae > Limulus > Limulus polyphemus. Next base: position 14,116 of record NW_013665730.1, on the reverse strand, counting down.
TGCTTTACTAAATTGGGATCACTGTTTTAGTAATGCATTGTAATATCACAAATAATTTTAAACCTAAGAGCCTTGTTGTACAAAGTCACAAATTAGTGTCTCATATTAGTTATTTTCTTGTTTTTTGATTGTTCTTAAGTATCTCGTGCCATTTTGTTAATTCGCAAGTTTTAATATCATACAACTTAATTATGTTTACTCTTCATTTAAGTTCCTTCATCTGGTGTACAAACACATTTTCAAAAAAATATAAATGTATGCTATAGGCTGTTGTTTCTAAAATTAGCTTGTTTAAAATCATTAATCTATAAAGGTAAAAATAATTTCTTGGTAGTATCCTTTCAAGACTTGTAAATTTCAATTACAGTAAATAACATGAACATAATTGACTGATTTTTAACATTACTACAATAAATAGTCTACCAGTTTGATCATCACAAGCTTCACAAAACATGTTTCTCTTCATTGTCCACTCCAGATCAAATCATCTATAAGCAAATTTACAAACATGTTTGAAACTCCAACCACCTTATACATGCAACCCTCATGCTTCACCACCAATTCAGCTTGATTTTCCTTTACCAGAAGAATCCCTGGTTTTGAAAAGAGTATGTTAGATACTAACTAAACCTCACCCTCCCTCAGTTGATTTTACCCTTAGTGAACTTATTTGCTAAGAGAGGAACATCCAAACAGAAAGTGTTAAATCAAGTCTTAGTCAAGCCTTCCTCTACTGTTCAGGTCTTTATTGGTATATTAATTAACAGTTTCCAGGTTAATTTACTTAACCAAACAAGAAACAATTAGTTTTAAAAATAACTAGGTAAAATACAAGTTAAGCCTCTCACAACCAGTTTGGTCCTTATTAAATTATAAATCTCAATGAAAAATTAAGAGTAGTCAGAACTAACTTCTTTTGCTTGTGTCTTTCTTGTGAATGCTTTTGTTACTCTTCAAACACATATATTTCTCCAAGGGGGAATTTCACTAAATTCAAATTAAGTTTTGATCCTTTATGAATCATGTTTGTCTCAAGGTAACATTAGTTGGTCAAGGGGATCTTCTGTTTGAGAGAGATTTAAGTTGCTTTTTATCAGGCTATATGTTTAGGTTCTGTGTCAAATACTTCATTTGTAATTTAGTGATTTATTAAGTCCTGTTATCTAGCAGGTTCTCTAACTAGTTATATCCCTCTTCATCTTCTTTTCTGAAGTAACAGTTTACATGAAGCAACAATCTTTATTAATACAGGTAGATGTGGCTGGAAGCACTTCTGTAATGTGGTTAGCTCAGGTCCATGGATATAATCACATTAGACTAAGGCCCAGAAAGCCATGTAACAACCTTTGTGGAAATCTAGAACATGTTCTTGAAGAAGGAGATATTTGTAAGTGAGCTTTTGTTGTTTCAAGTTAATATTATTAATAAAAGTTATCAATATTTCAGTAATTAACAAAGACAAGACCATAATATTTCATACAGTTTGTAAGTTAATCTGTAGTATTACACAATAAGTTAGCAGAATTGTATGACATCTAGTTGTTGCTGTTGCAATAACTCATAGGCTTGTGGTTTTAGAAGCCTAACTAATATGTTAAATGAGTATTAAATTTAACTTGCCTACAATAAACATAACAAATATATTATTGTTTATATAACAACCCCAAAAGAATGGTACAAAATTGACATATAATTATGTAGTTCCTGTCATAAAACTTGCATATAGTGGTTAGGCTTACTAAAGGTTAAAAGATTAGAAAGTGCAATGTTTAAACATGTTATTGGCAGTTTCTAGAGTAGAAATTATGCATTTCTTTTTAAATCATTTTCTCCATCCAGTCAAGAATGGTGTTATAATACAACATGATACATGCTTTTGAGATCTGTGGATGATATTAAAATTGAACAATAAACTGATATGAGTAATCAATAGCAACCCAGAATGTGTGTGTTTCAAGCATATTGTTGACTGTGTTTTATTAAATCATATTTTCATTATATCTATAACATGAGGTATACCACATAAAATAAAAAGTAATAACTGTACCATATTTTTCTGTTTAGCTTTGAACAAATGTTTTAATTTATAACAACTACAGCTGAGTAAGAAGAATACTTGAAATATAATTTACTTAAGAAGTCTTAACAACCAAATGTGATAGACTTTTAATATTCAATTTTATAATAGTCATTACATTTTAACTGAATCAACTACATGGTGGTAGAACCCAGTAAAATTTTTAATGAAACAAGATCCATAAAGAAGTCACTACATGTACATTATACTTATGTAACATTCAGTTGCACATTTCAGTCACCCTCAGTCTGGAATAAATGCAGATTTCACTAGAAAACTGACTACTAAAGCCGTAATAAGAGCATTACCCATGAACTAAAATGTAGAGAGCTGTTTTAGATTGTTGAGTCTTTTGACACATTATCAATTAGGTTTTTAAAGCTTTGTAGAACTAGTGTTCATCTCAGTTTGTCATATGTGGGCCAAAAAAAGTATCTATTCTTATAAACTACTCCTTGGTCCTTAGACCAATCTCAAACAAACTTCTTAGGATGATACAATGAACCAAGAGGTATATCATATGGTGGTTATTATCCAGCCCCACCAACCCTAGACCATGCCCACAGCAAAAATATGTTTGTTTAGCTAATGACTCCACAATCAAGGACCAATTTTTTTTTTTTAGTTTTTCTTGGAAAATTTAAGGTTTTTTCATTATAAATGTTAAACGTTTACATTTTTGACAGGAAAAATTGTAACCAAAGCACAAGGTCAGATCCTTAAAGTGGCAGGGCTACATCTGAAAACCCCTTGCTTTTCATATGGTCAATTATATATATGTTGGGTGTTAAGAGTAAGATCACTAAGAAATCTCTATTTTGACCCAGGACTTCTGATATGGTCTTTCAAGAAGCACTCAGAGTATCAATAAACACTGGGGCTGTAGAGAAGGACTAGTAAAAGTAATAAAGTAAAGTAATTATAACACCATTTTTGTAAAGTGGAATAAATTAGGTGTGAAATAAAGTAGTTGTTAAGTACACTATGTGTGAAATAAATTATACATATATAAATACAAATTCTTGATTTAATATATTAGTTAGCCTTAATTTACAATCAGTCCTTATGCCCCAGATGTTGAACAGGTGCCTCAGTTTGTATCAAAATAAGAATAACACAAAATTTTACTTCTTTCTGTTTCAATTTATCAGGCAAAATGTTTGAAAGGGGAGGTTGTAACTTGTGTGTTCAAAAGTCAATACATATTGTGCAAAGCACAATCAGCATGCAAAGCATATTAATGCTATGGGGGTCTGGGGACATGCCCTCCCAAAACATTTGTAAAAAATAAGTGCTATGAGATTAAATCTGGAAGCACTTTTGCATGAAATATAGCGTAAACAGTTGCATGGCTGTTCATATAAAATCCATAAACATCCAATGAAAATTCAACAAATCGTCATTCTGTTCTAACACTGTATGAGGAACTAGAATTAAATTAGCATAAATATGTATGTTTTATTTAAAGTAAAGTACAGTACTGTCTGCATGCAGAATAGTTATTAATTGTTAAATTATGTTACTAATTTAAATAACTCTGTACAACAATAATATATTAGTTATTTCAATCATTGGCTATCATATACGTACATGTATGCACTACTGAAATAACATGTTAGCATGATTTATTCTTCTGGGGTGCTTTTCCATAAATAACATACATACAGTTTCAATGTTGATAGTAGTATCATAATGATTATGCATTAAAGTTAGAGCACTCAGTCTTTCTTCTGTTTATGTATACCTCAGGTAATTATTCCACTGGTGGAAAGCAGATGTCGAATGTTTACATGAACGTAAACTTAGTGGCAGTGTGACAAAGAGCTTCAGTAACAAAGATATTTGGTACACTGAAGCATGCTTTGACAAAAAAAAGAGACAATTTTTTTAAAGCTCTGGATACAATGGGGATAACTGACAGTGTAATAAACATTTGTATATACGTTTCACTTGTTTTAATGTATTATTTTAAAACATTTTAGTATTATATTATTTTATTATTATTTTACTGTTTGTTTATTTTTAAAATTGATCGCCAACCTGAAAGTAGCAATACGGCTTTTAGCTTCCCAGGGGATGAAAAGTTTGAAATAAAATTTAATTTCCCTCATGCGAAAGTAACTTTTTTTGTTCACTTTCCTTCGCATTTCAGTTATTCACTCTAAAAACATGATTGTGGGAAATCAAGTAAGAAAATCAGATTCCCTTGCACTAAATAGATTTTCCTCTAAAATGGTAGATCTGTTGGATATGGAGTTTCTGTTTAACATAGAACTGTATATTAAGAATGCTGATAGTTATGTAATTAGGTTGGTAAATGCAATACTCCATATAAACAATTAGTTTATTCACATATATTAATATTTTAATGAAACAAACAACAGTACATTTTTGATGACTCTGAATGTGTTTAAGTGGAAGAATTATGGAAGGTCACTACTTTTTAATATTTATCAACATTTTATCTAAAACAGTAAACTACATAATCCACATAGCTTCATCAAAAATAAAAGGACGTCAAACTATAGATTAAAGAGTCTATAAGATTAAACTAGATTAAGAACAAATATTAATCACATCACTTTAAGTTAGAGCATTTACTTTTTTTGTAAATGTTGTTGACTAAATCTAACTTGAAACTTGAAGAAGGATTTACTAAATGCCGTATGAAATCTAAGTTTGTAAATCAGTTCTTGCAGTCTGTGTTTAATTTGACTATTCCTTCACATTGTACAGCTGTAGTGTTTTCAGTGTTACCTTGATCTTAGATGGGATGTCTGCCATGATATAAAAAGTTTATTGCAGTGCCAAGCTGATGTACATCAGCAAATCAAAAATCTCTTTTAATACAAATATTGCCAGTAGTGATTTTAATAATTTTAGATGCTTTGCCATAAATTTCTGCATGTTTACTTCCAATTTCTTAATTGATTTGGGCTGTATGTATCACCAGTGCTTGCCACATTTTAATCGCTGTACTTAATGCTCATGCTCAGTGACTAATCCACCTTGTTCCGTAAACATTTCCTGGAGATAAATTTTGTTGTTTAATGTCTCACAAGTATTTTTCAGGGAAGTTTTCTGTACTAATAAAAATTTGTATATAGCCTGCAATAACTCGGACATTTTCGGAACCAGTCTTGACTTTTTTGATGCATTTTTCAATGATAGTTCGACCCTGTGTACCATGCAATGGATACCAACAGTCTCTGGTAGAAACTTGAAGAATTTCTGATTCACTCCATTTCGAACTCCGAAATACACAGAATTTCTATCAACCACAGCTGAGACTATACCTGATAAATCATCCACTTGTAAATATATTTTTAGACTGTTGCACAAATGATTGCACACACATACAGTGTGAGGTTCATAATCGTTCAAGCATTGCACATACACAATTTCCTCCTCCAATGAAGAAACATCTGTACTACCATCACATAGTACAACAAAAAATATCATTTACCAAAGCTGCATTCAAATCTTCAACAATTAATTTCACAAACCCTGCAGGAGCTTTATCAGATAAATACCTTGATGTAATATTGGCACACTGGGATCTACCACACCTTTCTAAAAGCAGAAGATCACCAGTGAAAGTGTTATATGACTGGTTATATTTTGCAATTTTGAATGTAGTTACAAATCTATTGACAATCAGTTCTTTGTTGGCTTCATCTAGTTTTGAAGCCGATTTAACTATAGGCCACTTTTTTAGGTAGAGTAATTTTTGACAAAGCTGAAGCCTCATAGCACCTGTGTAAATCACTGTAATGATGCATTGTGATGACTTCTAGCTTCATAGTTGTTGCCCCCTTGATTAAAGCATCATTGTATTACCCTACATGCCAACTTTATTGTAATATGTGACACAATAGGAACACCATATTTTATTTTATTCAGTTTCAAGCCATGGTGTGCCTATCTTCCAGCTGGTCTTAAACTTTCATTCTTGTTTACTGAGCTCATAATCTATTCTATTCGACTAGCAGATGATAATATTTTGCTTGACCTCCCATGCTTGCCCTTGGAGATTTTCTCAAATGTGGGCATGGATTTTGCTCCAGGAATAACCTCAGGCTGAGCTCAAATTAATAAATTGTATTGGGTAGAAACAGTTGAAGAAGTGATATTTCAGGTAATATTAAATTCAAAATTTAAACAAATTACCCTACATATTGCAACAAAGCAAAATTGGCTTATATTATGAATGTAATAGAAGACTACTATTAGGCCTACATGTTAGATTAATTTTCTTGCCAACAACAGAAGAGGAAACTTCTTTAAATTCATACTCCACACTTACACTTGTACTGGTTCTGTCAATAGGTCAGTATAATGGTGAGTCTTTTTCCACAACATTCACATAATTTTACAAGAGTTATATGATGAATGTCTTGGACATTCATGCAAAAGCTAATGTTGCTATGTCTGTGGGATATTGCTACCTTCCTGGCCTTTTTCACTGCCACTATCTGAATCAATGTCAATAGGCCTGTCAGTGGATTTTGCCTCAGGCTTAGCAGTTTTTGATCTAGGGAGACTAGGACTGTCCTCTGACTTCCTTTTTTTTTCTTTGTAAATCCAAAATTCAAATGACTCATGTTGATAATAATAGAATTAGAACCGGCTCAAATTCACTAGCTTTCACGACTGCTTGCTACCTATCTAGCACTTTGTGTGTTACATTATAGTGTAGTTAATTCTAAAATCACGATCTGTAGTAGAATAATTTGTCTTTAATTATATTGTTCTATAGAGAGATTTCAAGTGATAGTTTATATTACAGACATTTTAAAGAAATTTTGTTTATTTTGATCCAATAGTAACATGTAAGTCTGGTAAATTGATAAAATTATTTATTTATATTTGCCTTGAAATGAAAACAAACTTAAATAATCCTGAGATTACTGCACATTTTAAATTGTGAATCCAATAATTAAAGATGGCTGCCCACATAGCATGTTTCCCTGCTCTGCTAAGCTGCATATATTTATCTCATCAGAACAAAAAGGATGAATTTATGAACAACGTGTAAGAGAATCAAAAACAAGAGTCGTTATGGTTTGGATAATCTATGCATAGGTAAGAGATATTGACATTTTGGTCTGATTTCCTGCAAATTTATGGGAAATGAGCAATAACTCGGCAATTTCTGGTACAGAATATCTAGCCTTTCTGCTAATTTCCCTTAACGAAACTTGATTTCTTCAAGAAACTGGAGAGTGTAAATTTCGACCCCTGCTTCCAATTACAAAGTGTTGACAAAAACCATTGCATGCAACTATTTCAAGCCAAAAAATGCTAATGCTTCAGAAGAAGAATATAGACTATGTAGAAAACATTAAATACCAAAAGCAGCTATGTTATAACTATATAAGCATAATTTTTTACCTCACAAAATTAGGGGTTTACAGCCCCCCCCCCCTATGTACATTCATGCTTATTGTATAAAGTCTAATTGTTTGCACCTTACTTAAATATGTAACAATGTTTTATACACATTTACATTATATGATATGTTCACAATTACTCTCAATACTTACTTCTAGATGCTTCTGCTCAAGTGTCAGATTCATACTTGGTTGATTATTTCTACCAAGTTCTTTACCTGTAAAATAATATTCCACTAGAAAAAAGTCCTTTCTTCAACATTAAGCTGTAGCATTTTAGGGTATAACTTCCAAAAGAAAAACATAGAATGACACACAGTATGATTCAATGCTCCTTGGTTACCATAGCAACACATACTTATGATGTCATCACTTATTTTATAACATCATACAGAATATAGGATATTAGGTGATGAAATTAAAGAGCTTTTGGGTATGTTTGCTTTGTTTGATATTTTTTTATTTTTTTGGTTAGTTATAAGTGTTTGTTTTTATTTCAATATACTTGTTTTGGGACCACCCTGTAGTTTCAAGAAAATTAATTTTTTTATCCCTCATCTATATATTTTAGATATCTTGTTGGAATAAATATAGAGATGTTTACACAGTATTTTTTTTTAAAAAAGGTATTTTTTACAAAATATTTGTTTTAACATAGAAGATAGTATGTATACATTATGCATGAGTTATAAGCTGCTATTTACTATAATTTGGGGTATAAGTTTGTTAAATAATGTATTCACAAACAACTAAATTCAGTAGCAATAATTTGATAAAAACTTGTAAATGATTGTTCATAAAAAGTCTTAAGATAACTCTTCAAAAAAATCTTAATTTTTTGGGGGAAGGTCTCTATTATAGTAGTTTATCTCATTTTATGATTCTTCTGTATCAAATTATTTTGTATGTAAATTAGCATTAAATATTATGTCAATCAGTTTGACAAACGTTTGTTAAGATGCTTAGAAAACATCAGGGATATATAAAGCTTTTTGAATAAATGCACTAAGAGGCAGTGTGAAATTTTAGGACTTTCATGGAGTCATGGAGATTTCTGTAATTAAAGGATCAAATAAACTGTCCATATATATACACACACACTTAAACTTGTTAACATAAACATTGGGAAAATGTTGACATTCATAAAATATCATTATGGGATTTTTATTTTCTATATATATATTTTTTCTTATGTTTTTATGTTAATCAGTAAGTCCAGTACACAAAACATTGTTTTGTAATCATGTTACAGTACTGTTTCCTGTCACCATGTGGAAGCTTGAGTACCTGCCTGGTGAGAATTCCAAAAATTTGGCAATAGCTGCTGGAGGCTTTTTTCAATAACCACAGAAATAAATTGTAGACTAATTATTGTGGTAAATAGTTGTAGAAGCTGAAATACATTTAAATATGTAGTATGAATAAGATAGTATTGGAAATTGCTACCAAAATTCCTTTGTTTTGTGCTCTCACTAGTAATCACAGAAAGTGGTGTACATCAGTGGCATATGATGGGTTTCAAGTAAGTCATGCAGTAGGAAGTTATTTATGTAATATACTTTAAAAAAGTAAAAAAAACAATAAATATAAAAAAAGAAGTTCATTTACCTTACTTTTAGATGAAATCTAGCTGATAATTTGTCTTTACAAATTTTTCTATACCAGCATCATAAGAGTTCTTTCCCAACGTTTCAGCTTGTGAAGTAACTTTTTTCAACTGGCATAACAGGTAATCCTAACAGACATGATTGCAGTGTATTGCATTTCTCCCATAATTTCAGTACATGTACTAGTCATTGTGCAATTTTAACACAGCATGACTTGAACTTTATTACTGGTTTGTGGCTGCAACATCATTCCACAAAACAGAATACTATTGGAAGTGCCTGGTTAGACACGCAGAGCTCTGACACCATGAGATGAGAATACCACCTTAGCTGCACAAAGTATGCACAATGAACTCGTGTTCAAAAAAAAAGGTATTAAATATATAGTAAAATATGTCTTATTGTATAATGTTGTTGATAAATGTTTAATTTTCTGATTAGTTGTGCAGTGCATGACTTGCAAGTTATGATTGCTCACCATTGATTATATGCCTTACAGTAATGTTTTCATTCTCTATGTGAAAGCTGGAATATGCATCTTGTGAAAGAATTGAACTTGGATTTTTGTTATATTGTTTTTTAAGATTCATAACATAGGTAAATTATTATGTAGAATTATACTTGCGCATTTTTCTATGTTAAAACACTTTTATTTGCAAGCTTTCAGCCCTCTTACCAGATATTGCCCAATGAAGGCTCCAGTAAGAGTGCCAAAAGCTTTCAAATAGAAGTATTTTAACATAGAGAAATGTCTCTGTATAATTCTACATAAACTCAAATAACAGTCTGTCATTACATTCCACCAAAGAAGAGTGGTGTTTTATTTTTCCTTTCAATGTAACAAATATGGAACATAAATCTTTTTTTTCAAACTTTTGACTTTTTTGATAATTTATGTAAGAAAACAGTCACATTTAACATTTTTATACTTTATATTTTGATAAATAATATAAGCTCTTTACTTATGTTACAGGTAATAATACCCAATCTAGTGGAAGATTATGGAGATGGTTGATATTTTATTTTCTGTATATGTTTTCACACACTGTAACTGAAACCCATTAATACCAAAAACTTTCATCTATAAGCTGTAAAGATCTACCACCTGCAAATAGTGTCTTCATGCTTCATGCATTTTCTGATAAGAGTACTGCTAGATTTTTAAACGACATTATGTAGACACCTTATGGAGCTCACTTTGCTCCATGCTGATTATGCCCATTATGTATCTTCAGTGTGAGTCCTCTTTAACAGTACACATGTATTTTCATGGTTCCATCCAGGTCCATAGACTAATATTAACACTTTCCTAGATTTTATGTTGTTGTCATTGGTACCAGGCCTTTCAGAATTTACAAACTTGTATATCTATCAACTCATTGCTACATTGTTAAGTTAGATGATAAAACCGTATTCACACGCTTCTTGGTAGAAATTACTGCATCTTTAAAAATGCTTAATACATCCTTATGAGTAATAAAATTTTCTGTTTCGTGAGCTTATAGATATTAGTCAGTTGTGAAAACATGTTTACTGCTGCAGGCTTTCACAATCCATGCTTAGGGTCAGTGAATGTTTAGGCATTGCATAAGTTAACATTGACTTCTAGTATAACATAGATGTGTGGTTTCTCAAATAACTAATGAATAGAGTGGGTATATTAAAAATGGACTAAAAAATTTATGAACAGAGTGTCAGAAACTAAGTTACTTTATGTTCACCAATTGTCAATTAAAAGCTTTTACTTATACTTCATAATAGTATAAATATACACCGTGTTGTTGTTGAGCTTAGGATTCTTCTACAGTAGGTGTGTGTGACTTGGCGATAAATTCAATGATAAATGAACAGTACACACTCCATTTGTTTTCAAAATAATATATGTATTCAGAACAAATTAAACATATGTACAACAAATTCTTTACACTATAGATATTATAGGCATATCATAAACACTATATATATATATATAGTTCTCTTCTTCGTGTCAAGAAACCACTTAGGCCTATTCAGTTACTTTAGAATTTCAGTTCACAAGCCAAACTACCTTTCCCTATTTCTATCACACTACTATTCTGTATATAATTCACTTACAATTGTGGCATGAGTTACCACAGTTGTATACTGCTCTTCCAGTAATTGTTTGGTCTTATTTCTTTAAAATATTCTCTGTTCCTTTTGTCAAAGTGCACTCAGGCTGATTCAATTACTTTAGAACCACACTTTAATGGAATAAATCATTCTTCTTATCTCCTTTTCTACTGTTAGTCTTACTCTAACATATTAAACTTTAGGCCTATCACTTTTATGGCAGTTAACTTCACGCCAAACTTTACTCTCTTCTGCTATTGTCTATCTGCTGTTTCTGCTCATCTCACACAGTTTATATGTTTATCACTTAATCCTCTGCCTGCCTTCTAGAAACCTCTATATTCTCAATGTTAATGTATTGCATGCGACGTTCGATAGTCTCAACATCAATGAGTTATAAACACAACTTCCAATAATTGTCTGCTTTTAACTCTATTATAAATAAATCACTAAACAATCTTGAAATATTAACTCACAAAATAAGTTAATAATATCTACACTAGACAGTTTTTTATATCGTGACACAGATACAGTTTATATGTTTATCACCTAATCCTCTGCCTGCCTTCTAGAAACCTCTATATTCTCGACGTTAATGTATTGAATGTGATGTTTGATAGTCTCAACATCAATGAGTTATAAACACAGACACAAAAATCTCTTGGTTTCAGCATGCTTCTTAATGTTGGCTTCAGTTTACCTATACCTGCCAATGTTAACATTTCAGGATCCAGACTGCAGTTTATGTTGACATAGACAAAGCTACAATGGTAGAGAAAATTTTTGGTAAAGAATGTTCATCCTTTTTCTCTTTGATGTTATTCACCTTCATCTAGACCAAACAGAAATGAGTGACATAACCGCCACTTGATAATAATAATAATGAGTGCTGCTCTAATGCTTAGCTCCTGGTTCTGTCACTTTGCCTTATCTTATATTTTTTTATTTCCCCAAGAGCTTGTTCTTATATCACAAGAAGGAGGTATCTAGATCATTTATTGTGTCCACTAGAGAAAGTGTCTTACTATCCAGCTAAAAGATAAAAACATTAATGTAGGTTCTTGTTAAGGCTTACAAGATGAGAGGCAGATTTTTGGAGTTCAAGATTTACCTTCAATCCTTAGTTATTATAATGATTGCATGGAAAGATAGGAAAACAGAGACTAGCTTTCTTCAATATTCCTATCAATGGGACTGGTCTACAATGTGACTTATTCTGGAAAGTTCCGATAGATGTTAGGATTGAATATAACATTAAGCAAAGTTAATTCTCACTCAAGATAGTGTTTATGTTTGTTGAGTGAACTAATCAGAATTTGTCTTGAGGTTCAATCATCAGTAAAGATGGACATGTGCAGAAATAAATTGTTTTTACATGCCAATGTTCATTTTTATTTTTCATGGCATTGAAATAATTTTTTGTTTGTTTGTTTTGGTTTTTTTCAAAATAAAACAACTGTCTAGTTATTATTTCTTTTGGTCAAAATTGACTTCTCAAAGATTTACATATAAATTCTCAGAATCTGTTGTGACCATAGCCTTAATTGACTTGCACTTTTACACTAGAATACTTAAAATTTACTTTCATTCACACCAGTCATTGCTTCAAATTTGTATTTAAACTGAACTGGATTTGTGTACTTGTACATTGCAGTTAACATAAAATAATGTTTGGGGACAACATGGGGACCTATTGGTCCATTTTGGCTGTCCCATCCTCTAAACTAAACCAAAACTATTAATAATTTTTTTTTCAAAATCTTAAAGCCAGTCCTTATCATTCATATAGTTATTAAGCTTGTAACTCACTTAAATTTACTGCCTCCACAACATCCAAAGATAACTCATTTCCAAGGCCAACCACCCTGTTAGAAATATAAAACTGTCTTAACAGAACATAACTCCTACCCTGACAATACTTATATTTGTGTCCCCTAGTCCTACTATTCTCACAGTTAAGTATGAAAAAATATGATGCATCAACACTATCATTTCCCTTTACAATCTTAAACACCCCAATCAGATCCCCTCTAACTTTTCTTTTATTCGGAGAAAACAATTTGAGAGATTTCAACCTCTCCTCATATGACAACCCCTCCATCCCAGGCACCATTCTAGTAACCTTCCTCTAAACTCATTCCAACAATTCAATGTCTTTCCTAAAGTAAAGAACTCAAGACTGAACACATTGACCCGGCATGACCAGGTGGTTAGGGCACTCGACTCGCAATCTGTGGGTTGCAGGTTTGAGTCCCTGTCACAGCAAACGGAGGCTTTATAATGTGATGGTCAATCCCACTATTTGTTGGTAAAAGAGTAGCCCAAAAGTTGGCGGTGGGGGGTGATGACTAGCTGCCTTCCCTCTAGTCTTACACTGCTAAATCAGGGAAGGCTAATGCAGATAGCCGTTGTGTAGCTTTGCACAAAATTCATAACAAACAAACTAAACACATTACTCCAAATGTGGCCTAACCAGTGACCTATACAATGACATTATAATATCTTTAGACTTGTATTCAATATTTCTGTAGATTCAACCAAAAATCCTATTTGCCCTACCATTAGCAACAGCACACTGCTTGGATAGCTTAAGAGACTGATCAACTATTAAACCATGATCCCTTTCTTTCATGACACTGTTAAAGTTATTCCCATCCAAATTATGATAACCCACATGCATTATCTTGCATTTATTATGATTAAAACCCATCTGCCATTTATTTGCCCAACTCACTAAATGATAAATATCGTTTTGTAAATCAGCAGTATCCTCTTCACAGCTAAAAACACCCAAGAACCTTAATATCATCAGTAAATTTAAATAATTTATTGGCCATTCCTTCATTTGTGTCATTGATGTAAATAAAAAAAGAGCAAAAATCCTAAGACTGAGCCCTGAGGTACCCCACTTGAGACATTAATCCAGTTTGACTGAACTCCATTTGTAA
>NW_013665729.1:1064701-1073164 GCF_000517525.1 Limulus polyphemus | reverse complement strand
CATTGAGCTCTCTTGTGCCAGCACTGTTTAGAACAGTGCCAGCAAAGTCTATCAAACTTTTCCGAAAGCTGCCCTTTTCCTACCTTGAATCCTGATGACTGTACCAACCTTGGTACCTCTGTGCTAGACTTAACGTAGGATTCAAATTCAAGAGCTCTGGCTGTTGCATCCTGCATAGTAGAGGGGTGTGCTTGCTTCACTTGTATCTTCAGTTGTGGACTGTCCAAGGCATCTACGAACTGATCCCTCAGCAACAACTTGAGGAGATCGGGTGGTGCAGTTGGGAAGGCCTTGTGTGCCATGCTTTCTAAGTCCTGTGCCAGCTCTTGCAGGCTCTCCCCTTTAGCACGGACTCTCGTCCTGAGCCTAGCCCTGTAGACTTCAGACTGATTTTGAGTCCCATACCTGAGTTCCAGAGCCGCTACCAGTACTCTATAGTTGTGCCTGTCGTCTGCTGACAACTGTCCAAGTATTTCCAGTGGTTGTCCCTTCAAGCTCGTTGCCAGATATACTGTTTTCTGCTCCTCTGTCCATCCATTCATTTCTACCAGTAGCTCAAATTGTGCTCTATATGTTTCCCACAGTGCCTTCCCATCGAATTCCTGTGGCTTCCTTCATACTGGATCACTCCTATTACTGACATTCATATCTGGGATGTGACTTCTAACAGGACTGAAGATAAATCATACTTTAATGTATCTAATTCGCTTTTAAATTTACTAATGTTTTCCATTTGTACTTCTTGCCACTGTTGTTAACTTTCCTGTAGTTGCTGCTGACTTTCCTGCAACTGTTGGAGACTTTCTTCCTGTTTCCTTTCTTGTTCTAGTTGCCACTGCTGTAATCTCTCTTCTTGTTTCTTTTCTTTTTCCTCCAACAACTGTTATAATCTCTCTCTTCTTGATTCTTTTATTTTTCCTCCAACAACTGCTGTAATCTCTCTTCTTGTTTCTTTTCTCGTTCTTCTTCTTTTTTTTTATTTTCTATCCCACTTCTGACACCAATTTGTTACGTCTGTGGTCGTTAGTTAACGTTCCGTATAATTTCTTTCCGATGAAACTTTAGCGACACAAGTCCTCTCTTAAATAAAACTGGTTTATTTTTTCTGAATACAACTTTGCAATACACTTAATTTCCACAGTCGCGCTATAACAAACGCTATAATTCACAAGAACGTCTCACGTGCTCGCTCAACAATATGTCTCTCTCTGTCCGCAGTTCAATTACCCATTACATTGTTGCCATCACTTCTTACCGGTCTTATATACACAAGAATACCGCATATCTAGAAAAAACCTGAGACTTCACGAACCTCGAGAATATGACGTGTTACTAGAGTCACGTGTCTCCCGCTGTCGTAACAATAAGTTTAACATAACAGCAAATGCACAACGTTTCGACAATGTTTTGTTATAATCTTATTATAATTTATTTAGTTATCTAATTTTAATTATAAACATCAAAATATGAGGCAAAACGTTCTCTGAATGGCATTAAACTTATTTTAAGGATGTAAACAGAGATTTGTACATTTGTTGTGCATTACCTTTTTAATATCTAGACGTAGAAACAACTTTCCCAAATAGTCTTAACTATCCAAGTTTACCAAGGCATGCAGAGAGTTAATTACACTTTATAAAAAAAAGATTTGAATGTGCTAATACATTGACTTTTTGCCGCAGTTGATAGCTGTGATGCTACAAGCAACATGTTTAACGCCTCTATTTTTGGTTTATAGTAGTTTCCCGAATATTCTACTGGGCAATGATACCAGAGTTAACTTATGGCTAAAAAGACATCAAAAAGCCTCTTCAAAGAGAAATTTCCATACAGTTAGCTATGGTTATAACACAGAGCCCTCCAACCAAAAAATAAGTTTTTCAATGAACTAGACGTATCTCCTGATATAATTACCAGGATAATAAATAAGAAATTCGCTCATAAGATAAACATTTACAAGCTTCCAACCTCATTAACATTAATGGTTGTTTTTACAAGAAAAAAGTGACGAAAAACAAATTGTAGAAATAATCAACAATTTACCAACTTCGCATTTATACCTTTTCTTTTGGGTCTTTTATGACGCTGCTGATAAATGTGATAGGAGGGACCCTCTCTGTGAAGAGAGGGACCCAGTCAGGAGTTGTGTGCCATTGGTAGATGAACTCCACCAATGTGAACTGAATCATTGGCCACGATGTAGCAAGAACTCTTGGATGAGAAATATGAAGTGTGAGGCAGTATAAACCTCCAAAGAGAATGGAGGCGAGGTTTGAAGCAACCACAGGCTGTAGTGAAACCAGGATGAAATGCAGCTAACATCTTGTCATTCCATAACCCTCGGAATAGAACCTGACTCTTCTCAGAGTGTGGGGCTTCCAGATCCTGCTTACTTGACAACACCCACATCATATCCGACTATCCATCTTAGGTCAGATGGTGAGCCCACCTGGTAGAGATCTGTATTTAGACCATGAGCACATGTAGTGAAGGTAAAGCAGATCACTCCCTTGATGTTTAAAAGGCCAACCAATGAAGAACTGAACTACTTTTGAGAAATTCTAGACAAGTTGTTAATTTCAGGAACAGGCAATAAAATGCTTGATTCTGAGCTTGGATAGTCTGGTCCTCTGTGCTGTTTAGTATTTGATGGATTCACAGCTTGGGGGCTGGGAAATAGTCATAGCCAAGTGTTACAGACATTTCAACCCATTGGAAAACCGAGCCATCCACTGGGTTAACTTTAAGATCCCTCTGAGAACTTGGATGTATTTGCTGATGATCTGTGCCACTTGCAAGGTAAATCATTCCCTGCAATGGTATCAGAAGACTACCTGGACACCCTTGTTGATAAATTCATTGAGGTAGACCTGAGTGAGACCATGAGGCATCACTTGGGAGTATATGTTTGTACCTTCACAGAGGCAATATATGATGCAATTATGTTTGAGTTGCTCATCTCAGAATGGTCACAGGATATAAGGAAACTGATGGATACATCTGCTATGGTGCCACTGAGTCGGATCCGTCTTACTCAAGCTAGTACCTCCCAGTGAACTCAAGCTCTGTCTAGAACAAAGCTGTAACCAACCGCTCAAGGCGTCATGGCACAGATGAGCTGGTTCCCAGTAGATGAGAAGGCTACACAAGCCCTACTCTGATGTTTGGATGCCACCTCAGTCCTTTGGTTGTGGGGCACAGGGTAATTTTCATGTGAATGGACCATATTTTGCTATTCAGCCAAAGAGATGGATCCCTCTGTTCTGAGAATTTGCACAGTACATGCAGAAGGACCACCCTTAAGCTGCCATTTAAGTTTCAGAAAACTAAAGGGGTCCAACTCGGGTATGGCTACCAACGCAACTAGGTTATGTGAGTCCTATTAAACAAACATCATGCAGGCTTCCCTGGAATACTAGGGGTGTATTCATTGCTGATATAAAATGGATGTTAATGGATGGGATCAAACATCCTTTCAAGAGCAAGGTTATCTCCAGTGGTGACTGTCATGAAAAAGAAAGGCAATAAACGGTTCTCTGCTGATTTCCGCCAGTTGAATGGTAATATTCTCTTTTATGCCTTTCCATTTCCACAAACAGGTGAATAGCTGGATGCATTGGAAGGTGCCCAATGGCTCAATCTCTTAGACATGGACTCTGGATACTCACAAATGAAGTTGGATGATAAGAGCACACTGTTTTTGTTTGTTTGAGTTACAAGCCATGCTATTTGGCCCGTGTAATTCTTCTATAAGTTTTGAGAGGCTAATGGAGCTCACACTTTAATGGGCAACAATGAGAAAGATGCCTGATATATGTGGATAGTGTATTGATATTTGCCCAAACATTTGAGTACCTGTTCACAAGTTGTCCATGGTTTTACAGCAGATAAGAATGTCAGGATTACATTTAAAACCTTGGAAGTACACACAAGTACAATTTCTTGGTCATATCATGTATATGAGAAGAATTTCAACTGGGTATTCAAAGAGCAGTTCAGGAGTGGTCCAACCCTGTCCTTGAAGCATGATTTAGTGCAAGTGCAGGTACTCGAATACCTTTGGCAGAAGTGTACATTCCTCCTAGATATCTATGCCAGTAATAGTGGAATTAAAGCAGTGATATCTCAGTTGAGAGGATAGTACTGAAGAAATAATAATTTATGCAAGCTATAAGCTTACCACCCCAAATGCAGATACTGTATAATGAAAAAAGAACTGCTTGCAGTTTTAGTATTCGTGAAGAGCTACCAACACTATTTGTATATCAAGAATTTCACCCTTAGGATGGATCATGCATTATTGAAGTGGCTCATACACTAAAAATCTGGAAGGTACGATAGCATTTTAGATCACTGAATTACATGGTATGACATTATCCAGGAATGAAACGTAAAAATGAAGGTGGAATATTTGCTATATGGTGAGATTATGTGTATATATTAAATTTCCAAATTGATATAAAAGTTATTTTTGTTATCATGATGCAGAGCCATACAATAGGTGATTTCACTGGTAGTTAGATTCCAAAACGCATGCTTCTGGAATTCCAGGAAGAGCCAGAACTAGCATGCATCCTACTTGCCATGCAGCAAGAAAGCTTATGGCCAGTGCAAGTTGAGGAACTGAAAGTGGACGCACGTAGTTTGGGACACTTGTAACAGCTTGTGAGCAATGTTATTGACCACTGATATATGGGAATCAACCCGTGCTGCAACTAATAGTCATTTGACTCTTGTGAAAGCAGACAATCCCAACTATATATATTGCAAGGACGTGAGGTCATCAGGGTGTACTCAAACTAATGCAACTGTTCAATAATGATTTTATTTTTCGGGTTTAAAATGGCATATTCATTGCCATGTATGCAACACAGTAAAAAAACAGTCTAGATAGAGTAAACTCTGAAAAAGAATTCTTGGATCTCCCCTCCCTAGAATAACTCTGGATATCATTGTCTCCTCATAGAGACTGAGAGGGATAATTGATGTGTACTAGTCATCATGGATTACTTCACTAAGTGGACTCAGGCTTATCCATTGGCCGAAACTTTAGCACATTCCATTACTGATGTGTTGATAGGGGAAATGATAGAACATTTTGGTGCCCCTGGAGAGATGCACATTATCACCCAAGTCAGATGGTATGGTAGAATGGACGATACAGGTTATCAAGTGCATGGTTATAAAGTTTTAATCCCAGTCGAAATGAATAGGATTAACATTTACCTTCCACCTTGATGGCGTACTGTATATCAGAAAAGAGGTAAACTGGTTATTTGACTAACATGCTCATGATTGGGTGAAGCATGTCCCACCCTGTTCATGTAACGTGCAGCCCACCTCTTAGCTACATGGTGCTACAATATCAATAAGTTTATGTGGAGTGTTTGAGAAGAGTACTTGCAGATGCATACAAGTTTGGATGCCTGGAACTAGGACATACAGCCACATGGCAGAAGAAATGCTTTAAGAAAACAGTCAAGGACAAGACTTTCCATAGAGGTACATGCCTGTAGAATGAAAACCATTCAGCTTTGATTGGACTGGTCCTCACCTAATACTCAGACAAGTTGTTCCTTTGATGCATGATATCCAATATCCATGGAACACATGCAAGCATGTCCAGTACATGGATAAGCTAAGACCATATGTTATGACCAAACCTTTTGTGTCTTGCTGGACCAAGAATCAGAGTTTGAGGAAAGTGACAATTTTACAGGTCACTTTAGCTGACAAGATGATGATGAGGAAAATAGAAGTACTGCGTTTAATATGCCAAATGAGCATGCACCTGAATATGTACCAGAAAAATCTAGTGGTTGGCCAGGATGCTGAAAATGACCTCCTGATTGTTATGGCTAATATTAATTGTCAGACCAGCAATTAGGACAGTCACTGATTTGCTCAATCACTAACTGAAAGAAAATAGGAATCCTTACTTTTCAAACTATCAATTATCACAGTTAAGAAAGTTGTTTGGTCAAGAAATCAACAGCTGAAAAGGCTTTATGACCTTTACTTTCCAAGCTATTAGATAATTTGCCCAATCCAACAGAATGTATGTGCTACATTGTATGGTTACCACTTGATTATATTAAGCTAGGATGGTTGTTAGTTGAGAAATTAATGACCGAAAGGGTGATGAGACTATTGCTTTCTGGGTGATTGGGAGTGGTTTAGTCCGACCAAATGTGGGGATGGCATTTTTCTGATGAATAATTAATAGCCCCAAGCTAAGATAGTTGTTGGTTGACAAATAAAAGACTGACAGGGTGCTGCAACTCTTGCTTTCTGAGTTAAATGATTTTCCATTGCAAAATGGCAGTCCAACATTTCAGAAAAATTGCATTCCCTTCGAAACAAGCCGTTAGATTCTCTAGAGACTAGACTATATTAAGCACTTATATGTGTGTGACTCCTTCATGTGCAGTGGGGGAGTTGTGTCCTCTACAAGCACAGAAAGTAGATTGGGTAACTGGATTTCAATGGTACAGGTCTTGTTTCGTTACAGTCATTCTAAAAGTGAATGTCTATTTACTGTCAACTATTGTATTTTGCCATAGATTATTTGAACATGTCCTGACGTACAAGGTAATGACAGAGTGAATATAAATTCTGGCAAGAGGAATTTTGGATGAATTCTCTAGTTCAGCTAAATCCTGCCAGAAACTATATATTTTAGAAAGCTTATAAAGGACTGTTGAGTTTCACGACTCACAGATGGCAGACATTACCAGACTATAACTACCTACAGGTGATTCGCAATAATAGCTCGTGTGAGTTATTGTCGTAATGGTGCACACGTCTGAGAAAATCTATTAAAACTACTAGTGTAAGTTGCTACATGTGGAAATTAAAAACTTATGTATATGTTAATACATATTTGTGATAAGATGTGTGTGAGGTTTTGTATACATATATGAAACTTTACACAAAGTCATTAATATGTGTTGTTCAACGTAAACTGAATCAAATACTGAGAACCTAACCAGAAGGAAACTTTTGGAAGAATACGAGAATTTGATCAGGACGTTAAAGCCTTGAGTTTTAGAGTAAACTGTGGTTATTTGCATGCCAGGCATTATTTGAAGAAACATCAGTACTATTAGTTTCATTAATGTTAATGATAATGTCTCAATTTTATCATTGAAACATTCGGCAGAGAGTAGACATTTTGTAGAAAGATAAGAGCAATGGACAGGCTCCTTTCATACTTGTAGGAAAACACTGTTTGATCTGTGTCTCGTCAGCGATTAGTTGGTGACATTTTAGTTGGTTTAAACTGAAATCTGAATAAGTGAAGTGAAATTATCAGTAGAAAGTAAAATTCAAAAATATTATAAATGTAACTTATGCACCCAGTTTTTCTTTCGATTATGTGAAATATTTTCTACCATGGAGATTAAAGTGCACAGTTTTCTGAATATATTCTTAACATTTTTCAGTAGAAGGACAGTTATAATCCATGAAAATGCAAACTTTGCATGTAATGCTGTAGGTGAGAAGTAACAGCTTCATGTGAGGTGTAGTTATTCTCTGCTGTGGTGAACTTGTAGCTGAAGAAAGTTGTGAAGGAAACAAGGTAAAAGAATTAATGATTTTCAAAAGTTTGAAAAATCAGGTCAGCACTCAAGCAGTGTTCCTTCTATATTGCCCATTAGCGAGGATACCTGCTATTCAGATTAGCTTTCTCATTTCTCTTCTTTCACATTCAGGATCTGTTTCTATAACAACCAGATGATAGTTCAAGGAATCCAACAAGGTTATCGGACAGTAGTAGACCATAGCCATGGTGATGTTGGAAATCATAGCTGAAGTTTAAAAAAAAAATTGAAACCCAAGCCAGCATCGAAATAAACTGTCTGTAAGTAGTAGGGATCATGTTTGACAGGAATGTTAATCGTGATTAGGCATAAGCCTGTACATATGTAACTTAACCAAAGGTTTATTTTTGTTTTTATTTTTGTACTTTGCTCCTGTTGACAATTCCAGGATGAAATATTTGGTACCTAGGCCAATACGTCTTGAACCCACACTCTTGACCAAATTTTTCTAATCAAACAGATTTCCTTTGAGTCTGCATTTTCAATCCTGATATTTTATGTTTATGTTCAACTTCATAACTTTTCTGGCTATCACCATTTTTTCAACCTGCTTTCTCAGCATTGCACAAAATCACTGTTGGACATTGTAAAGAACTAAATAGTGAGTCTTTTCTTGTTAACTTTTCAAATGTTTGAAATTTTAATGCAGTTCCTACCACACTTGGAGCTAGCCTTACTTTATTGTTTTCGGAACTCATGGATAAATAGGCATTAACTAACGGTGCATCCAACATGCGGGCTTTTGAGGATGCAACTTTGATGTTATCCCTCCAGAGCATTAAAAAATTCCACTTGCTACTTAACTATTGGTGTTCTAGACCAGCGTTTCCCAAACTATGGGTCGCGACCCACTGGTGGT
>NW_013665729.1:1055938-1063902 GCF_000517525.1 Limulus polyphemus | reverse complement strand
TGTTGTATCAATCAGTATGTTGTTTTGACGAGCTTAACGAATCAGTGGGATATCGACAAAAGCTGAGGAAGAACTTTTTGAATTATCTGAGGACGCTTCGTTAGAAATGAACTATAACAGCAGAAAACTGATACAGTTCTGGGTGTCTGTTCGAAAACCGTACCCAATCCTTTCCACTGAAGCTTTGAAGGTACTTCTCCCTTTCTCATCTTCATATCATTGTGAAGGTTGGATTTTCAGCAATGGTAGGAATCAAAAACAAATTCCGAAATAAACTTCAATTGTCAAATTCCTTACGCCTGAAACTAACCCACATTGATGTTGATGTCAATGCCATTCTTGACAGTAGCAAGAAACAAGCACATCCTTCACACACGCCTCATTATTAATCAATTAGATAGCATTTATAAGTTCTGGAAATGTTATTGAAAATACATGAGTATTTTTAAATGTAATTGAAATACGTGAATATGAATAAATAATATTTTTTATATTCTTTCATATGTTTTTGCCCAGTAAATTTGAGTGAGTCGCCATAAGCTGAGGTAATGAATAGTGGGTCGCGATTCTAAAAAGTTTGGGAACCCCTGTTCTAGACCACAGAGCCAGAGACCATGAATTCAGACAAACCCAGAGCATCCAGTATGTCAACCATCCAGCCAATTCAGCCCGTGTGCAAGATCTAGTCCACTTTGGAGCAAAGGAGTAGACCAAAACCAAATATACAAGATCCAAGTCTAAGTCCAGATGTACAGACAATGCAATGGAGCACCTGCAAAAGAAATACAAGTGCCCCATCAGAAAATATTTGTTGATCGAAACAATGATCATGAGATGTGCACCCACCTCCAACAGAACCACTACACCATTCATCCCATCAAAATTTTCCCGGAGCTTTGGCATGTTAAGAAATCCATAAAATGGATAAGTCACTCTGCAGATCTGGCTCCTTGACCTAATACTTCATGGGCAATTACCCAAGTAATAGCTACTGCTGTGACAACACTATCACAGGTACCCTCAGCTGTGTTGGCCTACCAGGAACACCTGGACATCAACATCTACAGCAGTCTCTTCCATGGATCCAAGGGTAAAGACAGAGAAGGGAGCACTCTATAAGAAGCCCACCCCTTCTTCCATCAAAGAGTGGTGTTAAAATACCACTGTAAAAAAACAGGTTGGCAGGAGAATGGGGACCTGAAAACAGCAGCAGCCATGACTTGTTATCATCCCCCTTGCTCTCACCTAGCAGTTGTCCAGAAACAAACCTGATGCTTTCCTATTGCTGAAAACGAAATGAACAGTTTCCTCCACAGTGTTCAAACAACCTACCTATAAACAATTTTCCCCTCTTATTCAAAACACCATCCCTCACAACCTGTCTACCTCAACAGTTGTACTGCCATGGAAACAGGGCCTGGATACCCCTGACTATGCACTGGTAAGCAGTCTTACTGCACCATAACATCTGGCAAATTTTTCAGCAGTGGAGATGAAAGCTGAAGACGAGCCTTTCAAGATGCTGGTATTTCAGAAGCATGTTCTGTTGGAGATGGAGCCATTGCAGCTATAGTTGTTAGTTTCCTCTTCTCTGGCAACTTATTTGATGTGACTACCACAAACCATGTTGCCACAGAAAATACTTCCGCCAGAGATAAAATGTTCCTAATGTCCAGTTGTTGCTATGTGAGCTGACTTGGAAGTATTGATAAATATGTTGATGAGGACCTCCTTACTCACAATGTTCTAAAATCATGTTTGAGAAAACGATCTGGTCACACATCACAAATCATCCCATAAGTCTTCCACTTCTCATGGGTCCATCACATTCATGTTTTGTATTTTGAAAGTATAACCTCCAGAAAAATTTAACTCTAACTGTGTTCAAGTCATGAAGTTGCTATTCGTTTAAATATGTAATGATATCATTACTGAACCATCTAAACTCAGCACCAGGCACTACACCACTTGCCTCCGAGTCAAACCATTCCAAACAATTACTCACCTGAAATGTTTTAAATAAAAGATCCTGGGTACATCCTTGCAGTACCTTTGAAATTGATGGGCTAATTTTTTTACTTTCCTTTCATTAGAGTATTGAATAAAACAGAAGCATACAGTAAGGTTTTGGCTAAAGAGCTACTGAGATGCCAGTGTTATCAAAGACACTAGGTTGTTACTCGTGTTGGAAGCTTTATGATTGATACAAAAGTATAATTCTTCTTCCTCGTTAGCAAAATGATATGTTATTATTGTCTACACCTCTGGTTACTCTGCTCGATCTTGAGCCCCTAAATCACTCTGGAAGCTTTGGTAGCCAGGCAGCCAACCTTTCATCTTGTGAGGAATCACAGCTGCGGGAATAGTCCTCGTTCTTTCTATGATATACTCTGACTATTTGCTTGTGACATAGCTTCATCTAGCAGATTCCATCCTTTAGTGGCATTCTCAACACACCCTAATCACAGGTGACACAAAACAGTTCTCAAAATGGTCTATTCTTATGTCATCATGGCAATCAGCAGTTGTCAGCTTTTCATGCACTTTGGAGATCCTTTTAGGTACAGCTGAAGAGGTATTAGATTGATATTCATCTTCCTGGTTCAATAGCCAGATCAAAATCTCTTGCATGACTCTGCAGATCTGAAGCGAGAAACCCATGTGCACATCAAAATCAGGACTTATCTGAACTCGTTTCAAAGCTACAAATGGCTACACTCCAGTAGCAATGTCCTCCTCTTTACCATATAAGTCTTGTGTCATTTTGGAAATTGCTTTTCCATCTTAACAAAGTTCGACTTACCATTTACAAAGATAAAAAAGGAGAACAGAAAAGTATGTTAAACTGAAACTATGTAATAATAAGTATTTAGCCATGGTGCTAAAATTGTAGCTTAATAACTTAGTCTGTGGTATTTTCAGATAAAAACTGAACTGAGAAGTTAATATTAAGTCTATATAACATGATATTAAACATACAAGAAATAAGTCTTGCATGATCAAAAAATAAAGAGATTGAGATGAAATATCTCACAATCAGAATCATTATGGACTTACAACACTAAACTCGGGGATTCGATTCCCCGCGGAAGCTCAATTTAGCTTGGCTCTAAAACAAACAAACAAAAAAAAGCAACAGTTTTATTTATAAGTATTGCATCAGATTCGCTAAAAGTGGTGAATACTGGAGAACTCACAAGAATACTTCACACATCAATCAATGTTCATCAGGTAAAATTTGAGGAAGAACTAACTTTGCTTTAGACTATATTTAATCCTGTGTCTATCAGAACTTATTAGAACGATTTTATCCAATCCATGTCACCAGGCAAGTCTTATTTAGGCCTAAGATAATGGTAGTTTAATTTAAGCTCCTCAGTGGCTCAGCAAAAAAAATTGTAGACTTATAACAACACCACGGCACACCACAGATAGCACAATGTATAACATTGCGCTTAACAACAAACAAAGTTTAAATGAAGTTAAGTATAATTTTAGTTAAACTCTGATCTGATGTATCAAATTTCTTTCTTTATAACCGTCCTATCACAATAGTATTGCGACTTTATTTGAACTGACTACATATTGTAAACTGGCTTAACTAAATTGCTTCACTAAATTAAACTGTGTAAGACATTACGCGTGGTGGTTGATGAAAGACAAGAACAAGGAGTAGTGGTTAATCCATCAAAGACAACAAGGTGTTAACTGCAAATATTAACGTATACATATATATATATATATATACTGTTGTTCATACAACGTTTAGAAAACTGCTCTTTTTCAGGCATCTGTAACTGAAAAGAAAATCCGCAAACAAAAAAGGTTTATTTCAAAGGTCGCGTGACATTGTAACAAGTGAATGTGTATAACAATGTTTACAAACGCTCGAAACAATATGATAGAGAATTGGACAGTTATATATACATATATATATGTATATATATATATATATACACACACACATAAATAAATATACATATGTGTCATCTAGTATCACAATAAAAATCCATGAGAATTTCGTAAAAGTAATTTAAAGATTAGTCTACACAAGTTATAAATAAAACATATATATGAAAAATAAATGAAAATATTAATAATTAGATACATAAATGAATATCTTTTTAAAGTTAAAAACAAATAATAGAAACATTACAAAAGGATAATATGTTCATTTATACCATCTTTATGGGTATTTCCCAGATGAAAACCAATTTTGTTTTCTTGTAGTTCGCAGTTATGTTTGTTAGCAAGGGCCTTTTACCAATCAAGTATTTAAAGATGTTCAAAAATATGGTTGTGCAAATCAAAGTGTTGAGCTATTCGTTCGTAAGGTACGCCAGTGACGACCAACGCCCAATACTTTGCAAACTATACTGTGCTTGTCGTAAAGCAACAATACTAAAAGTAGAAAACACAAATTTACAAAATATGCCAGGTACAGCCATCCAAAAAACGTTGTTTATCCTCATCATCATAATAAAACCCACTCTCTGTTTATAACGCTCCCTTTGTCGGTAATGCTCGTCTCTCTGTTGGTAACCTTCAAATTGGCTGGGTGGTTTGCCTCAAGCGGAAGTCTCGAGCTCAAATCCCAGTCGATTGGGGATTTATATATATATATATATAATTATTAATTCACCATGTCTAGAGCAAGTTTTTACAATATTAGGAAAACTTAAAACAGGATAGTTTACACTAGAGATTTGAATTATTTGTTAACCTTTAATTATAAAAACTGGGTATTACAGTGGTTATAGCGCTTGTTTATCCTGTGGAAATTTTGCGTTTAAATCCCAGTTGAATTTTGGTATTTTATGTTATTTCTTATTATTTTATACATATTTTTTCTATATTTGCTATCATGTTTACAACAAGATTTTTGAAGCTTCGGAAAAACACGAATACAATTATAGATTAAATCAGGGATAATATCAAATTACATAATACATATCAGTGACTGAACACGTCAAGGCCCTCGCAGATAGCCCTCGTGTAGCGTTGCGCGAAATTCCAAAACAAACAAACACGTCAAAAACAATTTATACATATTTCAAACCCAACAGATGACGCTACAATATATTATTATTGATGTTTTTCACCTTAAGTAAGAGATTTTTAAAACTTTAGTCAAAAAGTTTATAAGCATTTTAAAAAACAAATTATACCTTCATGCATTTTCTCTTCTTCACAAAATTCATTGCCTTTACCATCACAATTAGTAAATATCAGACTTAGACACTTGACGATGCAAGAATATTTCTTCCAGAACCTATTTTTTTCGCGTCATTCAATAAAATTATACATAAAGTCAAAATTCTAATCAAGGACTGCTTACAGGAGATGACTAACTATACACAAAATAATGCTGTTTTCGTGAAATACTAGGAAAGAGGATAAACAATATTTATACATACATTGTTGCTATAATATTGTTACGTCTCCGTTCGTTAATTAACTTTCCGTAACTTCGTTCCGACGAAACTTTAGCGACACAAATCCTTACTTAATAAAACTGATTTATTCTTTCCGAATACAACTTTACGATACACCTATTTTCAACAATCACGCTAAAAACAAACGCTATATCAACGAACGTCAACAATACTTCTGACTGCAGTTCAATTACTCATTACCTACACACACAATATTGTATTACCGTCACGTTGTCACCCTATTTTATATACCAGACTACCCTATATCTAGTAAATACTAGAGCATTCGCCAAGGTACAGGATAGTTCTAGAAAATAGGTGGCGCCACACCAGTCACGTGATCTCTGCCCCTCCTTAATATTGTTCGTCCCGAACAATAACCACATACAATAAAGCAACAACAATTAACAATAACTTAATTAACTGTACAGAATTACAAACACAAAATTACAATTCAACAAAGTCTCTTAATTTTACGGGACGAGACCAGTACGGAAGAAGATACGGTCTCGTTGGCTTCTGCTTCACGTGGGGTTCATCTACTTCATCAGGTAATGTCCTATCATCGGTAACAGTCACATCAGTGGTAGTAACTTCACCAAGAGCTTCACCGTTTCCCTTCTCAAAACTGAGTAGAGTTTCTTCTTCGACTGTGGCTTCTTCAGGTGGCACGTCTTCGGCAGCGTCATTTGTTCTGTTTTCCACTTCGTCCTGGACCGTGATAACGCCAAAGCCTGTTGGCATGCACCACTTTTGGTTTACCTCGCCGACCACATTTTACCGGGAAAGTCAGGTCTGAGAGACGATCCACTATGTCATATGGGTCTTCCCATGGAGAAGACAACTTAGGAGACTTCCCTTTGGTCTTCCTGGGATTATACAACCATACCTTGTCTCCTGGTTCAAAGCTGACTTCAGTAGATCTCTTATCATAAGTTAACTTCATCGAATCAGCAGACGTATTCAAGTTCGAACGCACTTGATGGTGAATATCATTCATCCTCTCCGATAACACTTTCACAAACTCTGACACATTCTCAGGCAGCTCTTCATAAGGTGAGTGTCCCGTATGCTTGGGTCCCCTTTTAGCACTACATGTACTGCATGTCCTGCACCATTCTTCCACATCTCGCCTCATACCTATCCAGTAAAATCGTTGTCGTATGTGACTCAATATTTTCTTAATTCCGAGATGTCCTCCTGTTAAATTATCATGGGATTGACGCAGCACGACTTCCAGTAACTTCCTCGGTATAACTGTTTGCCAAGTCGTCACTTTCCCATCGGTAGTTTGCCATCTCCGTACAAGAATACCAACTGCAAGCTTTAATTGGTCCCATTGCGCCCAATAGTGCTTTGTCACAGGGCTTAGACTAGACACCTTCTCCCAAACACTTGCTTTGAAAAAATCAATTATTAGCTTCAAATCCTGGTCTTTCTCCTGTTCTGCCTTGATATCTATATTTGGTTTCACTTCACCATCAACAACTCTTTCAGTCGGCTTGACTTCAGCTTGGTGGCACCTAATTATTTCAACCTCTCTTTTAACAGTTACCGGAACTTGACCTTTGTTGTTCTCAAACGTCATTTTATCAAAATCAATTACAAACTTCCTCGGTGGTAGATAGTCCAATCCTAATATGCATTCGTCTTCCATGTCTGCCAAGTATACTTTCTGTCTGTCCTTTATGCCCATGAGCTCAATAGTCACCCACACTGGTCCCCACAATCTTGTAGAATGTCCTGTCACACCACAAAGCTTCTGTATAGCTTCTGGTACTCCTTCGTGATCTAACACCTTGATGCTCACAAGGGTTTGCTGAGACGCAGAATCTATGACAAAGTAGCACCTTTGGCCATCTAGCTTTCCTGTCACATAGACACTGTGTGTGCTTGGCATTTTACACCTAGCTGTTGGGACTTTTACGATGGGGGTTGGTGGGCGTCGCTCAACACCAACCACTACTGGTCTCCTTGAGGCCGACTTATTGGTAATATTCTTCCTACACAGGCTCCTCAAATGTCCGTGCTTCACAGTTCCAACAACTTTTCTGGATACCAGCCTTTCCTGCTGTGGCACATCCCCTGTTTTGAAGTTTCCAGCATTGAGCTCTCTTGTGCCCAGGTTTATTACAGTGCCAGCAAAGTCCTTCAAACTTCTCTGAAAGCTGACCTTTTCTGGCCTTGAATCCAGATGACTGTACCAACCTTGGTACCTCTGTGCTGGACTTAACGTAGGATTCAAATTCGAGAGCTCTGGCCATTGCATCCTGCATGGAAGAGGGGTGTGCTTGCTTCACTTGTATTTTAAGTTCTGGACTGTCCAAGGCATCTACGAACTGATCCCTCAGCAACAACTTGAGGAGATTGGGTGGTGCAGTTGGGTAGGCCTTGTGTGCCATGCTCTCCAAGTCCTGTGCCAGCTCTTGCAGGCTCTCACCTTCAGCATGGACTCTCGTCCAGAACCTGGCTCTGTAGACTTCTGTCTGATTTTGGGTTCCATCCCTGAGTTCTAGAGCCGACACCAGT
>NW_013665729.1:1041936-1055600 GCF_000517525.1 Limulus polyphemus | reverse complement strand
TCTTCTTGTTTAATTTCTCGTTCTTCTTGTTTCTTTTCTTGTTTAATTTCTCGTTCTTCTTGTTTCTTTTCTTTTTCCTCTAACAACTGTTGTAATTTCTCTTCTCGTTCTTCTTGTTTCTTTTTGAACAGCAAAAGAAACAAGAAGAACGAGAAGAGAAATTACAACAGTTGTTAGAGGAAAAAGGCGTATTGCTGCCATTAAGTCTGCTAGGCTGTAGTTTGATTTGCCGCTTCTCGTTTCCAATTTTTTTTTAATCCCACTTTCTGACACCAATTTGTTACGTTTCCGTTTGTTAATTAACTTTCCGTAGCTTCGTTGCGACGAAACTTTAGCGACACAAATCCTTACTTAATAAAACTGACTTATTCTTTTCGAATACAACTTTACGATACACTTATTTTCAACAATCACGCTAAAAACAAACGCTATATCAACGAACGTCAACAATACTTCTGACTGCAGTTCAATTACTCATTACCTTCACACACAATATTGTATTACCGTCACGTTGTCACTCTCTTTTATATACCAGACTACCCTATATCTAGTAAATACTAGAGCATTCGCCAAGGTACAGGATAGTTCTAGAAAATAGGTGGCGCCACACCAATCACGTGATCTCGATGACGCAACAATATAATTAATTTTTATAAAACATGTTTATAAAACGTTTATTCAGATTTAATTTTGAGAAGAAAAATTAATCATCATTTACCGTCATATGACGAGCACTTTGTTTATCATTATAATTTTACGACTCATCAAACTGAAACATGGTATATTTCCATTTTCATATTTATTTGTTTTCCACTCATTAATTTGTGTAAAAGTGCGATAATTATACATGTAAACATATTGATTTCTTTATTATTATTAAAGAGATTTGTATTTCGCATATCGCATGTGAATTCTTGTTTACACATGCGATGTGTTTGAGCATTAGTTTGTTTTTGAATTTCGCGCAAAGCTACACCAGGGCTATCTGCGCTAGCCGTCCCTAATTTAGCACTGTACGACTAGAAGGAAGGCAGCTAGTCATCACCACCCACTGCCAACTTTTGGGCTACTCTTTTACCAACGAATAGTGGGATTGACCATAACATTATAACACCCCACGGATGAAATGACGATCATGTTTGGTGGGACGGGGATTCGAACCCGCGACCCGTAGATCGCGAGTCGAGCTCCCTAACCACCTGGCCATGCCGGGCTTTGAGCATTAGAGCTGGTACAAACACGCACATTACCGTGCTTTGACCTAGCGTACAATTTTTTGCTGTGGCATGATGCCAAAATTCGTTGGATAACAAATACTTCTGGGGTTTGTACTGATGTAATAAAAAACAAAAATCTGAATTAGCACTGTAGAAGTTAGGCTGAGTAAATGCAACTATTCTAATATCATAATGTTAAAAGGAAGCAAATTTATAAGAGTAATGTATAGACGCAACGTTGTGAAACTATTCTTATGAACAACAATCAAAGTTGCTATAATCCTTTATTGAATATGACTATTTTTGAAGTGTTTGTTTTTTAATTTCGTGCAAAGCTACACGATGGCTATCGGCGCTAGCTGTCCCTAATTTAGCAGCGTAAGACTAGAGGGAAGACAGCTAGTCATCACCACCCTCCGCCAACTCTTGGGCTACTATTTTACCAATGAATAGTGGGATTGATCGCACATTATATCTCTCCCACGGCTGAAAGAGCGAGCACCTAACCACGTGACCATGCCGGGCCCTTTTGAAGTGACAAAAATGTAACAGAAATATATATAAACCAATATTGAAGTGAATTTTATCAAGTACTATCGTAAACAGCAGATAAATTATCTATCAGCCCCCCGGTGGTTCAGCGGTAAGTCTGAGGTCTTATAACGTAAAAATCGGTTTTCGATATCTGCAGTGGGCAGAGCACAGATAGCTTATTGTGTGCTTAACAACAAACAAACATGGTGTTCGAAATCCTCGATTTGAAAATACCTCCTAAGTTGCTTGGTTATATGTATAAGTAAATAAATAAATAATGAGCTTAAGGCTTAAATAAAAAGGAATATTCTGTGTAAAGTACTGGTGTTTTTTAAAAGTCGGTAAGTTGTTATTTCCCTCAATGTTGAAAGTATAACCCTGTAATTCAATAGAAAATGCGAGTAAACAATAGCGGGTTCAGCAGGATCTTTGATTGAATTGACAGTTCATAGTTTTTGCGAGGTGACTCGTGACTTATGTTTCAGTAGTAAGATCAGTTTTCAATTTTATAGTTAGTTAACTCTTTCAAACCTTTTCTTTTGTCTGGTCATTTCTAAAGGTTGGTTATGATTATATTTATATCAACGTTAAATCATTTATATATCAAACTACATAATCCTATACAGCCATGGAACCCATTGAATTCCAACTGGTTGCCTAATATATTATTTCGGGCATTTCGTTTCCCAGTTAAATTATTTTTCCTTATTTTATCTAATATTTTAGCTACAATATCATGGCTAGGTTAACGCAAATGCACCTAATATATTTTTAGTATAAGAATATACATTTCACAGCTTTCTTAATGATTCACACTAGTAGGGAAAACGAAAAATAATCATACTTGTTTCTTCAAGTTTGATATAGGCTAATTTATGAGTTCTCAATTATCAAGCTCGATAGTGATCGATAGTGGACCAGATTAACATCCACGACTGAAGCACCCTCTAGTCGGAGAAGATGTCTTGAACAGCAGGTGATTAGTAGGATAGTTACTTCCTGTTTCATGACGAGTCTGCATGCATAAACAAGAAGGTACAGGTAGACTGTATACATAAGTTAGCATAGCGTATCTAGTAACTGGATTTGTGTCTTATACACAGCAAAAGTTGAAAATCCTTACAGCAAAAGAAACAAGCATTTTTCTCTATCACAGCGCTTCCTCTTAGTTTGCTAGCCAGAGCTTCCACAGTGTTTATATAATTATAAATTGCATACTTGATCTTTCTATATGTATTTATATACATATATTTGAATGCTCTAAGTGTCTCTTCGATTAATTTTGACTCTCTCTCTCTCTCTCTCTCTATATATATATATATATATACATACATACATACATACATACACACACACACAAATACAAGCAGTATCTGGGATTACTACCCTTTCTTCTAGTTCTAGAATTCATACTTACACCATAAAGATCATTCACAAAAGTTGTAATGGAACATACTATTACGACAGCGGGAGTCACGTGACTCTGGTAACACGTGATGAGGTTCTAGAGATAGATAATTGAGTCAAGAGTGCAGTAGGCACCGTAAGTAAAGTGCGTGAATCGTTGTGAATTATAGCGTGTGTTTATAAAAGTAGTTAACTTTAAAGTGACTGTGGAAATTTTTTGCATTGCAAAGTTGTATCGAGAAAGAATAAATTAGTTTTATTTAAGAAAGGACTTGTATCGCTGAAGTTTCTCAGAAAGAATTTCTACGGGAAATTAACAAACGACTAGATACGCAACAATATAAGTACATTTTTAGTTTATCACTTCAAAATTAGGGACGGTTAACACAGACATCTCTCAAATAGCTTTGCACGAAATCCAATTAACATCAACAAATGATTATAAAGCTGGAGAGGAGTTTGAATTGGGTTCTTTAATCCCAGTATCTCGTATTAGAAAAGGGCACCCCAAGTCCTGGTATTTATTGAAGAGAATCTTGAAATTGTAGTAACCTTTTCTGGATCGGATCACTGATATTCACTTTCTTTTTTCTTATTCTCAGAGTGGAGATATTTAGCCCAACCGCATGACAATTTTTAATCAAAACGGTTTCTTGATTAAAATACATTAAATGCTAATAGAAAGCTACCTGAACCTAAGTTTACTTGCTTACGCTCTGAATACTGAATGACCCTTCGTTCTAGATTACTGTGGCGCATTCAGAAGCAAAGATCCGATTCAAGTGTAAGATAACAGTTTTAATAACAAAATTCTTCGTGCAAATGCTTGGAGTTTTACTAATCTTTTGTGTTAACATTATATTTTCATCCTTTAAGTTAAATTAGGCATACAGGTAGTTTAATTTATTTTGATTAAGACTAAATACAACGTAAATAAACAAAAGAGTTAGAAACAGGGGATATGACCCCCACCTCCCCATCCCCCCCACACATACACCCGAAATTCAGAAACAGTTTCTAGATCGCAATCTCCTAGTTTGAATACTGAAAAGGCGTTATGAAAATAATCAGCAAAAAGACAGATGCTGTATATCTTCTCATTTTTGTTTGTATATAATATTATGTACATACAGTTTTATCAAAATACAAATAACCATGCTAAAATTTGTGATATAGAAAAGGTAAAAATTCCCTAGGGTGTGCAAAACTGAAATCTTATAGATATATATCAGGGGCTGAGCTGGGGGGGGGGTCCTCCAACGATCACCTCAACATTCTAAATAGTCTAGAAGGTCCACTATCGTCTGCTTTTTAAAAACAAATTAATACTTGGCTTTGTTTTTGCTCACTTAAGTTTTGAATACTTTAGTTTTACAAGTTTCTTTTAGGTTAAGATAAATAACTTAAATTCTTTGTGTAGAAGAAAAGGTCCACATTTTTATCTTTTTATTTGGGGGGGGGGAGTCGTCCCCCAACTCTAAATATATATGTGTGTGTGTGTTAAGATATAAATTGTACCAATTCAAAGCTTCAGTTCCAAACAACATGCCCCCCCAGTGCCACAGCGGTATGTATGCGGACTTACAACTATAGAAACCGGGTTACGATACCTATGGTGGGCTGAGCACAGATAGCCCATTGTGTAGCTTTGTACTTAACTACTAACCAAACAACATATAACACTCGTCACGTGCGCAAAAAGGTTCGGTGACACAGAAGAAAAAAAGGCAATAAAGGTACTAAAAAAAGTGTTAAATACGTGGGGGGGGGGGTGCATTTTGAGGACTGTCTTTCTTTACCCTAGTAGGTATCGATTCACTGACGACCGGGGTACAGAAAGTTTGAATATGTGATAAACAAAAGCGGGACATCTTCAACATACTTGTAAACCTACTAAAATGTACAAACGATAAACCTGAAACTCTTGCAGATTGTGCAGAAATGAGATTTGAAATATTTAATAGCATGTAGTAGTACAATGGCATAGGCGTAAGTATCTTTGTGAAGTGCAAAGGATAGTGTATATATATATATATATATATATTGTTGCGTATCTGCTTGTTTGTTAATTTCCCATAGAAATGCTTTCCGAGAAACTTCAGCGATACAAGTCCTTTCTTGCTTAAAACTTGTTTATTCTTTCTCGATACAAATTTTAGTAATACACAGAATTTCCACAGTCGCTTTAAACTTGACAACCTTTATAACACACGCTATAAATCACAGCGATTCACACACTTTACTTACGGTGCCTACTGTTGGCTTGACTCAATTATCTATCTCTTCTGATCCCGTTGGTTTTTCTCGCCAGGCTTATATACTAAAAAAGAGGGCGTCTAGCAAACACTCGGACATTCGCGGGGGTCCTCGATAATTCATGATCCTTCGAGAAACTCCAGCGCGCATGCTTCCAGCGTCGTGTGATTTCCGCTGTCGTAACAATATATATATATGTAAACAGTAGGTAGTTTTATGTATTTCCTGCTATAATATAATACTGCTATTTTAATTCTGTCTCAAGCGTTAGTTTTTTGTTCTTGTTTTTGTTTTTGTTTAAATAAATACGAAGAATGAATTGACAGTCCGTCTGGACCACACAATGCAGTTTAGTTTGCTTCCTCCGAAGTTATGAGTTAAACAAAGGGCGGTTTACTAATTATGTGACAACTAGATACACCCCTAGATGATCAGTTGTTCAGCTTGTATCTACCACCATATCTTAATGGAAGGCACCTTGTACTTACTGTTGATGTTAAGATGAGACTGAGAAGGAGATAAATGGCTAGCAAAGTGTCGCCGGAATATACTAAAAATAAAGCAAAGGACCAAGGATATATCACTGATACTGGAGAGCACGTGTTGTCTGTTGATGCTCGGTTTTCCCCATTGACACCATTACTGACAAGCGCTGATCCAGAAACAACAACCCGTGTTGAATTATCAACACATACGATGTATAAGATGTTTTGTTTAGTACCCAGTATCTATCTGGATGTCCTCAATGGACGAATCCCCATCTCAGCATGTTTTGGAATTTGGTATAATATTCCAGTTTTTTTTTAAGATAACACTATGAGTTTTGGTCATTTCCAAACAAATTCACCAATTTATACCCGCTTTTTGAGTGGATAGAAAAATATTTTAAATGACAGTATTAAGTATACCGAAAAAGAAGCATTCAAGGTATGATTCATGCAAAACTCGCCCTTCACCCCTTCCTGATGTCAAATGAGAGAATATGAGAGGGAAAAAAATTTAAAAATGAAAGAAAAATACAAGTGCATATGTATTCATAAAAGAAAAACTAATGAAATATAGAGCAATACAATTAACCATAAATAAAAATGAAAATAAAAACGAGATCCCCCCTAGCTTAAAAGGGAAGAAGGCCATCTGTGCTGGTCAAACTAAAAGTCAGTTGCGAAATAGGTTTTTTCAGTGACTGAGTTAGTGGAAGTCCAGTTGTGTGGTAACGTAATCACTATTTGGATAGGGATAGGGTCTATAGAAATATAGTAATAACAGTGGAGCCGCCCAGTGGCACAGCGGTATGCCTGCGGACGTACAACGCTAGAAACCGGGTTTCGATAATCGTGGTGGGCAGAGCACAGATAGTCCATTGTGTAGCTTTGGGGTTATTCAAACAACTAAACCAAAAAACAAGAAGATTACAACAACAATAACAAAAGCACCATGCACAACAGCGTAGTGAGTAACAAATTCACATGAACATGAAAACAAAACATGTGTAATGGCTAAAAACAAACTATTTATAAATAATAAAAAAAAAAACACACCACAACGCACCATTTTCAGCGAACTTTGTTTTCGATGGGGCATGCCTCCTGAGCACCACAAATGTGGCTTTGCCATTCATTTCCTTTTTTTATTCCAAAAGTAGCAGTAGCAGCCCCTTTCAATATTTCAGCATACTCCGTTTATTAGACATGAAATACGGGGAACATAAAGCTACAGATAACCGTGTGTTTTGAATGCAGTAACTATCATGAAGATTGGAAATAATACTCATTGTGACATACATGCGAAATTCATTAGATTAGTCTTTCATGAGAGAGGAAGCTTTAACAAGAGCAACCTGGCGATGTAAAAGTGCGGTAGTTTTATTCATACAGTACGGAGGAACATGTGCATCAGAATACTTCAAATTATAATGGGGTGATTTTTAATTAACTTTTTCGTGATTTTATCTTAAATTGTAAGAAGAAACAAAGTTTAGAACTTGGTATTTAAGTGACTTTAATTGTGGTACCTAAAATTTAAAGGCTAACTCAGTAGTAAATATGACCGATTTTTTGTTGTTGTTTATTTGTAGTTAAAACAAAGGGCTATCTATGTTGTGACTTCTACGGGTATCGAAGTCCGATTTTTAACGCTATAAGCCTTCAGACTTACCGCTAACCAACTCGAGGGGGGGGGGCTTTTGAATTTGTATATTCAACTGGTGTAGCTTGCAAAAATGGAGCAAATAAATATAGGTTTTTATTAATGTTTTATAAGTTTTGGCTAAACGTACTTTTTAAGCATCTCGAACATCACCTATAATGGTTATTTTAAACTTTATCAGGCACAATAGTTTCTAAGTAGCTTATAACAAATAAACTGATTATAGGGTCGAAAATATTAAATTGAACGCGTTGAATATTTGGAATTATTCAAGCGAGTGTCAAAAATGACAAACTCACAGGTTTATAGGTAAGATAATTTTTCAAAGTTATTTTTTTAATTTCTCGAGATTCTAAGAAAAACACCTTGGAAAGCTTTCAGGATGTATCAAAATTTAAAAGAACTAAGCGTAATTATTATTGCAAATTGTACTATATCTTTAATCGCCTGTACGTTTGTAAGCTTCATGAACCTCAAAACAACTTAACTATACAATATTTTTAAACCTAACATAGCTGAGGCACTGTGGGAGCTTTGAATGGTTTGAAAATAGCTTGCAAGGTCAGTCAATGATTTTGCTGCGTTTGACTATACGAAGCGTTTTTGTGAATAACACCGACGAGCTGAACCACTCAAACAGTAAATGTTGCAGGATATTTTGGTAGGCTTTCATCGTTACTTAATCATTAAGTCAACATGTGTAATACAGAAGTTAAAACATTGTTGAGATACGAATGCTAAATTAGTAATAAATTTTTAAACAATAGCATTATTGAGAATGAGATACAATTGCTATATAGTCGTATAGATTAGAAATTAGTAAATACTATAGTCTGTAGTATGTATATATATATACTAACAGTAAAACTAAAATCTAATATTGATATGTTTGTTAATAGTATTAATATTACATTAATTACCAAGCTTAAAAGTATAATATTAATATTATATTTATACTAATACTATTAGCATTAAATGTATAGCCGTATGATGTGATATACACATATTGTAAATAGACTTTGGAAATTGGAGGCCTAGGTCTAGCCTCTAGGAAAAGAACGTAGATTTTTGTTTTCCTCACGGTACGCTGAACCTAGCCTGTAGCCTAAGTTTTACTAAAGTGGGGTGTCGTTGATGCTAAGACGATATATTATAATACTGGTTAGTCTGCTTTTGTTGAGTCTTCTGAGGTTTAGTAAAATGTTAATACAATGTCTTTTTTAAGGGACTTTATAAAAGACAGGGTGATTGTTTCAAGAAGTAGACTTAATTTGCCAGTTTATCCATGCTTGAGATTGTGGGGAATTAATTTTTTGCACAACATTGAAAAGGACCTAATAGTAATAATAAAACTATAACATAGATCAAACCTTGTTTTTAACATTAATGAGGACATTGTAGAAGTTTAGTTGCTAAATGTAACTGCAACTTGTGCATGAACACTGGAGTACTTCTACTGGTACTAGTAGAAGTACTAGCAATTATAAGGTTTTTTAAGTTGTCATTTTTACTTAAGTTAAAATAGTAGAGCAAATAGGAATTGCATCCCTAAGCATAGCAAAGCTGGCTTTCAAAACCTGAAGGATATCTGGAGAAAAAATTAGGTTGATAATCTATAGAGGAAGAATTTTAAAAAAGCTTTGGAATATGCTTTTGGTTCATTGATTAAGCTGGCTGGAAAGGAATGTGTTTCTAGTTCCATCAAATGTTTATGTTTCAGACAAAACCCTATTTTCCCAAATAGTTGAAAATAGGAATTAGATAACTTTTAAATGAAAAATGCTTAGCTTACAAGAAAATGAAATTCAGTAGTAATAATCATGGGCCATGACAGTGGTTCATAATAGGGATTGGAAGGTATTGCACTAGACCCTAATAGAATGTTTGGTCAACAACAACGTGAACAGCAAAGATTCTGCTCAAACAAGATTTTAAAACCTTTACTGTTGACTGATGAGGCTGTACACATATAAAAAATATAAACATGTTAGTCTTGCAAGGAAAAAAAATCCACACTGAACATCCGATTTGTAATTCTTATTCTCTTGCCAGCCTACTACAAAAACGGCTTGGTATATACCATCCAAACCTTGCGTGGAATACTAAATAAGGTATTGCAAAGGTTGTAAAGGTATTAAAAAGTTGATTTATTACTTATATATTTTACATAAGCTAAAAAACATCATAATACTAGTTTAAGAGATGTTCTCTTTACTCCTTGAAGTTAGCTTTCTTACAAATTTCTGGTGTTTTTTTAAAAAACTTAAGTACAGGGTGAAACAGGAATTACCAGCCAAAATAGATGAACATTAGATGACTGGTAACATGTAAATACACTATACAATTGGTGGCTTTAGGGAGCCAACCACTATATTATGTATGAAGTGAAGAAGTAAAATAATAAAATCAATACACATAATATTAAATTTCATTGCACACTTTCATAGAATAAGTACTTTAAAAGACACAAAGATTTATTTAAAGTGATGTTTTAGATGTATATATTTTATTGGAAAAGGCTGCTCTTCTACTGGTAAAAATTTTATGTGTGCTTAGTGGGGGTTGTGTTTTAGTCTAGACATATATTTGCTCATTGCTATGCATTATATATATAGCCAATTTAGTTACACAGCAACTATAAATACTTGCTACATTCTCAAACAAATTTATTTCAAATATTTAAATATGTTAGAGGTATGGAAAGTCTTTTCGTGGGTTACTGTTGGAGTGATGGGAATAGCAATTTGAATATTAAAAGTATTGGAATTTTGAAGCCTAATGCAGATTTTCTAGCTCTTAGACAAATTTTTACATGGATTTATAAACATGTGGAATGATTTTCTTGGTGTGGTTTGTACTATTTTAATGTTCAATGATTGTTTTGAATAGGTATATGGATGTAATGGGCTGTCATTAAGTTGATTTAAATGGAGGATTTTGTATGTCGTGCCTGAAACTAATGTTAGCAAACTGCAGCAAATTGTTGGTTAATGTTGCAGTAAAACTTAGAAAGCACTAGAACAAAATTACTGCTACACATTTCAAAAGAAACATTTGAATGTTGTGAAGATTTTGCTCCATACTATGTACAACTAGGCCTTGACAAGCTCACTGACTAATCCTTGGAACTGTTTATTATCACAAAGATAAATTACACAAGATGGTTCATAAACACTGGACATTCAGGTGCTGAACAGTAATACTTGCAGAATCGATAATAACAAAAAACTACAAACTCAAAACTCCTCTCTTAACTTAGCAGTTAAGTATTTATCTACTTCAGATTAGCATTGATGTAACATGCTTACAGTTTTTAAGATAATGCTGTCACAAGACAATCAACAGTAGCCACCTTGGTGCCACAGATGTACAGTAATTAACACTATGTCAACAACCAGTTAACAATAAATACCTTGCACAAAGCATGTCACTGTTGAGTTACATTATACACTGTAGTTTAAGCTTAGGTCAGATGATTGCATGAAATGTAAATTGGAAACTTGTAACCTATTATTAATAGAAGATATATGTATGTAATGTTATGATTAAAATATCTAATGATATGTGCCAACAGAAGGAAGAAACACTAATAACATAATTCCTTGCAAGGTTCTTACTGTATAGTATCAATACATTAGGTATATGCATTTCAGTCATAATGCAAGATTCGGAGTACAGGAGGTTACTATCATTTTAATTAGCAAGATGGTTTCACTTACCAGTCCCATTCTGGGAAGATTTTGTAATCCCCATTTGAGCAACATGGCATACCAGGGCTAACTATCAGGAAATGTGGATATATAGAGAGACTGCAGCTTCATGTTGTTTAATTGGTTGCCAAGGCAGTTATCACTTGGACCAGCCAGCTAGAGTTGCACCATCCAGCCATTACAGTGCAGTTTTTGGCAGTAGCATGATTAAATATGATGAGTTCATGTAGAGCTGGGAAGTTACCTATGAACTTCAATTAGTGTCACTTAAAATAACTGATTAATCAAAATGTGTTTTTTCCTGATTACTGCTGTTTTTGATCAATTATCCAACTAATTGAAATATTGCCATTATGATTTCCTGTTATTATTCTGATTAATTAAAGGTTGTCCAGCTTCAATGCTTAGTGTCACAACTCATAGAATTAACCAGCTAATGAAGACTAGTTTTTTCAGATTACTCCAGCTATCCAAGCAATTTAAATATTAGTTATTAAATTAATGTTGGCATGCATTGGTAATTCAATATGCATGCGTTCTTGTTATTTAAGATTCATAACGTATGTAAATTAATATGTAGAATTTCACGTGGACTTTTCTCTACATTAAAATACTTTTATTTGCGAGCTTTCAGCCATCTTATTGGAGCCTTCATTGGTAAGAGGGCTGAAAGCTTGCAGATAAAAGTATTTTAACATAGAGAAAAGTCTGTGTATAATTCTACATATGCATGCATTCTTGTACACAATTCATGAATATTAGTGTGTGAGTTAGTGGTCATTTGTTACATAACTGTAGCCACAAAGATGCCTGTTGCTCACCATGTATCTCAAAATAATAGTGTAGCTTGGACTTAATATATTGGTTACTTGTGATTAGCTACAAATGTTACTAGCATTACTCAGGATATTACTTATTATATTAGAAAAAGTTATGGCAAGTTAATATTCATTATTCTTTAGTAATTTATAAAAATGTGATTGCAAAATAACTTGCTCATTTAAACTTGTTTATCAGAAATGACAGACATAGACTGATAAATCTAATAATATGTAACACTATTAGTTAGAGTAAGAGTATTTTAATAATAATAATAGAAAAGTTAAGACAGGTTAATATTAATTATTCTTTATTTGTTCAAACAAAACATTGATTGCTGAATATCTTGTTCATTTAGCTGGGTTTTTCAGACTAATACCTGTAATTTTTGTTTAATTATAACTAGCTCTAGCCAGATAGGAAGCACTAAAAAGGGAAAACAAAAGTCTGGCCTCCATTTGAACACTGTAGTAAGCTTTAACACATTTGCTACCTTGTGCCCCACGGGTGGGTCACAACTGACTTTTAGTTATGGACCTTGTGACACACATATAGGTCACAGACAATCATGTTTCAAAGCCAATTTTCTCTTTTGGGATGTGAATGAGTTTGGGACACTGTGACTGCTTCTCAGCACCTCTCGAATGCTTAATTTTATTTATACTTAATTCAATAATACTATTAGTGGAAGCCAACGTGTTAAGTTGTTTATTTATGGATTATTCAGTGTACATATGTTTCTGCAGTTTCTTCTAGCTTGTATTGTGAAATATAAACGTATTAACTCTTTTGAGATGGGTCACAGGTGAAAGGCCATGTCATCTCATTTGTTGACTTCAAAATTGTATTGAACTACGATTTCATGAATATATGTCAAAAAGTTTGCTATTAAACTGTATATTATAATTAAAATTTTAGAGTTATACATTACTCAATTTGTTAATTTAAGAGTAAATATTAAAAAACACAGATAAACATTGATTTTTGTATGTTAGATGGTATGTTGAATGCAGCACTGGTTCAAATTAGATGTTTGGGAAGTGAAAATACTCAGTCTATAGTTTCATACGAATTAAAAACTCAAATTACAGATATTGACAAGCTAGAATATAAAATAAGAGCCTCTTTTCTATTTGCTAAGATATTGCTCATGTAATAAATCAAACACAGTGGCATCCCACCTCTTTCCATTTTTGGAAATGCACCCTCATATACACTTCTGTATATGACATGAATAACCAATTGGAAGCTCAGAATGTCCATCTAGTGGTTTTCTAAGCCATTTTAAATTTTTAGGATGCTATTTCTTTCTTTTGAACCAAAATTTCAAGGAGGTAGGGTATGTCTTTAGTCTGCTCAAAATTTCATATTTTTTTTACACCCAAATAAAGCTTAGTTACTAAACTTGATAAATTATGGTAGAATTCTATGGCATTAATGTAGTAATTTATTATTTTTTAGTTATTCAAATGTATATACCAAATCGAAAAAAATATTTTGTTCTATATCCTCCACATGCAAAATTTTTAAAGGCTTAGCAAACTATGTCAAGCAGCAATCGAGTACAAAGGTT
>NW_013665729.1:1006323-1041877 GCF_000517525.1 Limulus polyphemus | reverse complement strand
ATGTTTTTGTGTTCTTTCTAGAATGAAACAG
Organism: Limulus polyphemus; assembly: GCF_000517525.1. Lineage (NCBI taxonomy): Eukaryota > Metazoa > Arthropoda > Merostomata > Xiphosura > Limulidae > Limulus > Limulus polyphemus. The sequence continues at coordinate 1,041,846 of NW_013665729.1, read as the reverse complement.
GCATAATTTATGTTTATTTCCTAATTTTTTATCATTGTTGTGAGATCTGTTAAATCTACCGAACTTGTACAGAGATTAATTACTGAAAATAACAGATAAAGTATAAAGTTTTTCTTAAGAAATGTTTGATAACTATCCTGACATTATAAAGATTTTGCTTGTGAAATTTGAAAATTTTCTGATGCATAAAAATATTTTTAATCTTAAAATGAAAATTACTTTGCATGACAGGCAAAATGTGAAAAAAAAAAGGCATGAAAGAAACATTGCTTTACAAACCTTAAGACTTGATAAAAAAATTTGCATATGAAAGCATTGTAACGTTTACTGATAATCTGCCAAATTTCGTCAACATTCGCTTACTAATTTAAAAGTTATAGCATGAAAACTATAACAAGCACAAAATGGTTACGAAGTCGTTCACAGGGATTGAACCCAGGCTGTAAGAGTTAATAATTTTAATGCGTTCTTTCTCAACTTTCTCTGTATCAACAACAACGGAGGTAGTAATAAAATAGAAACCACATAAATTGCAGATGCTTTTTCCACATTCCTCATAATTTGTTCATGATTAACACAAATGTTTATACCTTTTGGCTTCTTATTCTTCACTGGTTTTCTGTGTCCAAACCATAACTTTGAAAATAAAGTAATTTTTTTAAAGGATGGCATCAGCTGTGGGGTTCTGTCGACTTTGTCAATCCTGATACTTGAAGCTAGATAATTTTTGCCCATATTGACATATGTAGTGTAAAATTCCAAATATATTGTTCATATTAACATTTGAAAAAATACTTAAAGAAAACATGATACAAAAGACTTATAAATAGGATTACATACACACATACATACACAAAATAACTATGACACAGTTACACTTAGTTTGAGAGAAGGATAACGTTATGATAGTTTCAGTCCCAAATTTACTGGTAGGAAAAATAAACTAGCAACCATTTGTTAATGCCTTCAAAATTTGAGGTCAAAGTTATATTGGTGTTTCGTTATTAGTACTTTATGGATGAAAGAAGGACTTTATGGGCCAAATGGTCTTCTGTCATCTTTCCTTTTCTTATATACTCATTTAATTTGAAATGTTTTGGCAAGTCAAAGAACAAATGGTCTTTTGTGATAATGATGAATTTTTGTTTATGTTTTATTTAAAAACTTTCAACCACAATATAACTTTTGTCTTTTAAAAAACACTAGGCCATTTTTCAGTAATGTTAGACTGCTATAATGGTTTTTAAACTGGAATTGTTAGTTTTATTGAACTTTATTCTTTTGTGTGTGTGTAGCAAATTTTTGCAGTTCTGTAAATAACTGTTTATGCATTGGATTCTTTCAGAAAATATTTTCCAAATATTAGCATACTCATTTTATTTATTAGATTTTTCCATTTGTGAGAACTTATGTTTTATTTTTCTTGTGAAAACCTGAACTAGTTCCTCATAGCAACCCACATTTTGATTAAGTGGCATAACTCTAAGGTAATGTCATATCTTGTTTGGCTTAAATAAATATAGCACTGATAAAAGATAAAATATTAGTTAAAGATGAGGCTTATAATGGTTTTAGTTTTTAAATTCTGTACAGGTAGTAAAAAAAATTATATTTTTTTAGTATATGCATTGAAAGTTGCAATTAATAGAGAAATTATATTGGAAATGCAACATTTATCAAAGAACAACAATTTATTCAGTGGTGGATAGGTATAGGCTGTGTAGTATTCAAAACTAAGTACTTTATGTATTTCAAATCAATGTATTGTTTATTTAGTTATCAATATATAGTTTGGTTTTAATCTCTCATCAGAATTGTTACAAAAATAGTAGTGGGTATGAAGTGTTCATATAATATATATATATGTGTGTGTGTGTGTGTGTGTGTGCGTGTTTGTATTTGAAGTAACCATCAGCAAGTGGCAAATAACCAATCAAATATAAAAATACAGATGGAAATTAATAAATTCCATTTTTTAAGAGTAATGGCTATTAGCATTTTTAATGAAGTCACTTGTGATCAACATTTTTGTTAAAAATAAATAAGTATTAGTATTAAAACAAACTTTTAAAATGTAGGACATATGCATACCTGCAGCTTACTTATGGAAAATGCATGTAAAAGTATGATGTATAATATATCTAATGTGTTAAAAAATCATTAGATGGAAACAAATTGATAGCCATATCAATTATATCTTTGCTGGCTCTATATATGTATAGGATTTCAGCAAATAAAGTGTGTAAATATCATGTTGATTATATTTCTTCCATTGAAACCTATTGCTACTGGGGCTTTTAACTCATTTCCAGTGCTCATCGGGGTACATACTTGTTTAATGTGTCCATTGCAAGTTAAGTTATGGGACATCAAGTTTTATGGTTTATAATGCTTAAGCAAGCAAAGCATAATTCATTAATTGGTGATAGTTGTTGGACTACATTACATTAAGACTTTACTTACTTCTGTGTTTGCCTTTGGGTTTTGAGTCCTTTGCTTCGTAGATTTATTTGATGTTTATAAACTTCCATTTTCATGTTTAGACTGGTTATTTTCAGCATTTTTTCCAAGTATGAATGTCTTTGGGTCACTTGGAGAGCACTTTTCAAAGTTGGTCATTTGATAGGGCTTATGAAGCTGTCAAATTCCATCTTTTTTTTTTACTGATCCATTTCATCATCCACTTTGAAGTTTTCACCAGTACTCTTTTTTATTTTCTATATATTTTTTATGACTTTTCAAGATGTATATTTTTGTGGGACTAGTGTGGGGTCAAGGCTTCTCCTTTAAAGTAAATTTTCTTTGCAAAGAACTAATCTTTGTCCTTTACAGTGAATATATGCTAGTTAGTGACAGATTTCCAGGGCTTTTTTGTTTTCTCTTAACACAGCATGCAGATAACAAAAACAATTTGGTCTTTCAAAGCTGTCTTTGCACGCCCATCCTCGGAAAAAGTAAAAATTTAAACCTGCTCTTTATTTTCTGAAAATCATTAATTCTTGTTTTAAAATCCTATAAAGTGCTAGTATCCACTACTAAAGAGAGTAACTTATTCCATATGTTAGTACCCTGTTAGAAGAATAAAAATGAAGCTCAGAATATCTTTTCCAAATTTTGGATTTGTATATTCTAGTCCTGTTGTTTTCAGAACACAGCATAAAGAAATTGGAAGCTTTTGGCTTTTATCATACTGGTCCCCCACCCCCCAGATAATCTTTAACTTTGAAATCAATTCGTACCTTTCTTTGCTCAAGAGAAAATAAGAGGTCTTGAGTTATCCCTAAAATATAATCCATTTCCATAATAATCTTATAGCCCTGCTCTGAGCCCTTTCCAATAGGTCAACAACCTTTCTTAAATAAGGAGATCAAAGCTGTAAAAGATATTCCAAGTGAGGCCAAAGTAGGGTTTGTGTTACTTTTGCTACTAGCAACAGAGCACTGCCTCAATAGTTTGAGTTATTCACAAATATGCTAAGATCCTTTTTTTTTCAGTCACACTTTTGAGTGGGTTTTCACCTATATTAAAAGTGTGATCTACATTATGATAATTCAAAGGCATTATCTTGCACTTTCTATATTAATTTGCCAAATATTTTTCTAACTTATCATTACATGATTTTTGTGGATAGAGCTTGTAAACTCACTCTCATTATTCATATCAAAGCTTCTTATTGTGGATTTAAAATACAACATTCAATTCTGTGGGAAATTCAAGAAAATTTTACTACAGATTATGGATTTATAAGTTTTACCGAATATCTTGATCTTTTAAAAACTTTCATGTTTACATATCAGTTTCTTGGGTTATTGTTTAGGTAATAGTAAACTGCTTCAATATATTTACTACCATTTTTTAAAAGTTTTAATAAATATATCAAAGATTGCCTATGTTTACAATTCAGTATATAGTATGTCATTAGTCTAGTTACATTACTTTTTGATGATTACTTTCTTTACCATAGTAATGTGTGTTGTAACTTTTCTCTGTAAGTGTTATTATTTCTTTTGAAATTTCTACTTTTTACATGCTTATCATAGTTTCCATTTTGGCTTTTACAGAAGATTAAACATTATTCTACCATAGTAATGTGTATTGTAACTTTTCTTTGTAAGTGTTATTATTTCTCTTGAAATTTCTACTTTTTACATGCTTATCATAGTTTGACTTTTACAGAAGATTAAACATTATTCATTACTTTCTGTAGCCAATCTGTGTTTGTTACACGGGGTAGATAAAGTAAGAGTTGTAAAGTTTTTAGACACAACACATATTATGTTTAGCATGTTGTTTGGTTTGTATTACATTAACAATATTATTTTCTTGTTTATTATTTTGTGTCTTTATAAGCATTAATTTTTGGTTGTACAGTAGAAAGTTACTGCTACTAACTCAACACAGTTTAAACAGTAATGTGTCTCATACGTTGTCACAGATATAACTCCTCTAACATTAGACAGTAGAAATGCTTGTTGAGTTTTCTTTGGTAAATAAAAAAGTGTGTTGGGGAAGATCAGAAAAAAATTAGTTAAATTTTTCAGAGAAATTTACTTCTACGAGAGTATTTCAAGCCAACAGTTAGTGTTTCTGTTTTCCCTAAGTAAGGTATATCATATTATTTATAGTTATTAACAGCATTGGTCAGACTATTTAATATATCAAATGTTATTACTTTTTTAACATATTCATTTTATATCGGTGTATTTTTATTATAAAGATTGTATTGTATGGTTAGCTTGATATATGTATTTAGGATTAACCTAAGTCTTCTGAGGTGGTTAAAACTCGTGAGATATTATTGAGATTATGGCTGATAAAACAACGTATTCTAATCGTTATAACTAGAAATGTAAGAAGGTTGTATTTAATCAGCTCTATGATTGCCATGTTCATTTTTAGTTTCATTCTAAGTACATGTACATAGCTTACTCTGATTGGAAGTTAATATTAAGTAATGGTCACCAATTGATCCCACTCATTCTGTATTATGTTAACATCCTCAATAAAGCTGCATATACTCAAGAATTTAATGTTGTCAGTAAACTACTAATTATTCCACTATGAATATTGTTAATGTAAATATGAAAAAGCAAAGGCCCAAATATTGATTCCCAAGGCCCACCTCTAGTAACAAGGGTCCAGTTTGACTGGACTCCACTTAAGAACCTTTTTGTTTGTATATTTGCAGATGAAACATTCACTGGTTTGGGATAGTTTTTGGGTGTTACTAATGAAATATTTTGGCTTATGTCAATTTCTTTGAACTATGAGGTTAGCTTTCATAATATTTTTATAACCAATATTATTACTAATTCATAGAACTACTGTTTTGTTTATCAAGCCAGAGAGATAGTATAGTTGTTCTAGTATTTTATTTTCCAGATCTGTACATCCACTTTTTGGTTTGCAATCAATTTGCACAACACAGGGCTTGTATATATGCTCAGGGTATTATTAATTTTTTGCATATCAGCATTCCTCCAAAGATGTTTTTCTTTTTGAAGAGTGATCACTATTCTTTTTTTATGGTCTTGTGTTAAACTTAGCATCTGACAGTCACCATCTTTTTATGTTCAGGCAGGATCCATTGGTATTGAAATTAATGCTGCAAGCCAAAATTAGTTGTGTTTTTACTTCAGTATTTACTTATCTTTACATATCTTTTGTCATAACACATGTATATTGCTTGAATCAGAGATGTATTTTTATGGTGGTACAATTGTTTTCTCATGTTTTGTTATTAGCAGGCCTTGTGTGAGAAGCAGGATTTAGTTTCTAAACTGTTAAGAATATTAGTATGTTCTTGCTTTCTGTGCATTTTTGGTGTTAAATAGTCTAAGGTGATCTGCCTTTTGGTATTGCTGTAATTATTCTTCAGCTCTTCTTTTTCTTTCACTTTCTGTTTTGTTTTTATTTGTTCGTTTTTAAATCAAACTTTTACCTTTGTAACTGTGTTTTGTTATAAGGCTAGTTTGGTAGATAATTATAGTGTCCTACTTGACATTTTCCTTGAAATTTTGTGACCAAATGGACTGGTTCATGCCAAATCACCAGTTGTGTAAGAACTCTGCTTATCATGTTCCTTGAAACTGGTCACACCATAATGTATTTGAATGATAATTTGCTTATATGTTTCTTGGTTGTTGTCCTTACTTCTCTGTGTCTCGTTAGGTTTGAGAAGTGAACTATTTTTTCTTGTTCATGTATTTGTTGTTTGATGAGAAGTTCTTGTTTTGCATCAGAAACATAGATATACTGTATATGCTCAAGCTTCCATTTTCTTGCATCAAAAAACATAGCTATATGTGCTTCCATCTTTTTATTTGATCATACCACAACTGAAGGAAATGGGTGAATTTTGAGTTTAAAATTAGAACACATCTTTATTGGGGATGTCAAGTCAAATATTAGGATATAAAGATATGCTGCCTCTTCTATCAGCCTAATTGCAGAGCAAGTTTGAAAATAGCGTAACAAAAAGGTGGTAAATCTAGTAATGCCAACTCCATACATGCTTTTAGTACTTGAAAATTAAAGAGTAGGAAGTAATGAAACACTTCAGTTCATTTTACTCATGCTGTTAGTTTCATTATGATTAAATTCAGGATGAATACTGTCCATTCTTGAGTGGTTTAGTGACTGCTGTTATGGGAGAGGCAAAGAATGACTGTATTGCTGATATTGGGTTATTATTTTTTTTCTAGCATGTGTTTGACTTCTTTCCTTCACAGTCAGAAGGCATGTAGAGCAAAAGTTTATTAAATGTTTTAACATATGTCACATGCTCAACTTACAAGTAATTGTACTTCGTTTTAACTGTCTTACCATTTTTATAATGAGTAGAAAATTTCAAACAAATACTATTGGTTTTCAACAGTCATATGTCTTTGTTTTTATTATATTAGAATCAAAATGTCAATAAAATATCTCATTTCAGTATTTAAAAGCTGATATAGAATTGTTAATGACATTAAAATTGACAGTAAGACCTTCTTAATATCACTTTTAATAAAATATTTCTTTCTTTTAAGTATTTTGGTGCAATGTTTTTCAGCTAAGATGTGTATTTATTTTGTGTGCATACTATTTGCTGTTGTGTATTTCATTCATGCATATGTGCAGATCCACCTGTTTGAAAGGAACAAAAAACATTGTAGATCATTTCCACCATAATCTAATTGAGGAGTTATAAGTGGTTTGCAGGATTTGATGCAGTCTTTTACCTTACAAATTATTTTCATTCCACAGTATGGAGGCTTACTTCATCTCTGGTTTGTTCTCCTAAGCAGTACTTAAGAGCTAAAAATTAGCAAAAGTATAGCCTACTACGGAGGACTAGCCAGTCAAATAATAGATAAAGCCTATACATCTTCACAGGTTCTTTCTTTCCTTGAAAGTTTTAGTGAGGAAAATAAAAATTCACAAATGAATTGTGGAGAAACTACTGTATGGTGATTACCTGTAGTTTGGAATTACTGCTGAACTGAAAATTATATCAGTCAAGTTTTATCAAATGACGTCAACAAAGCACTTACTGTATTGAATTTACACTATAATTGCTTTAATAGGATGTTAATAAAAAAAATAAGAGTTAGCTCTTACTTATTACAGCACAACATTGACAAAATGTCAGGTGTTGTATGATGAAAAAATAATTGAAACTGAATATAAAAGTTTTGAGTGTTCAATTTTAATTTTCATTGCACTTTGAGTAAAATACTCGTTATGTGAAGAGCTTATCTGGAGAACTGTTGGTGTATAATGTATATACAGATAGTAGCAGCACTGTAGCATAGTTGTAGAATAATTTTGATATTTCAACCAGTAAACGCATATGTCCAAAGATCTCTGACCAATCAAAATAATATTCTAACATAGCAGCCAATCAGATTCAGATATACACAGAGTTAGGCTTCAAACTTTTTAAAATCTGAATTCATGTGAAATAACCACCAGAAGTTGCTAGAACTTTAGAAACTTCCTTGAAAAAAAAGAACAAAAAGCTGCTTTTTAGGATGATTTCATCTGTGTTCAGCATTTTATATGGGCAGACATGATGAAGTGCTCATCATGGAGCCCACAATAAAGAGAAGAGGTAGGAAGAGTCTACAGAGATCTCAATCCACATTCTTTATTGTCATAGTAAGTTGGACTTCTTGGACAAATATCAAAAGTAAAAAATAATATATTAGTACAATATTCTTTAAAAGTATTATAAATATGATTAATTTAAGCTGTGTTTAAGTAAATTTTAAAGTAATTACATTTTACTGGCTCATTTAAGCTGTTTGCCAGGAGCTGGCTGTGACAGAAAAACTAGGTGTGTAGAGTGTATTTTCTAGTATAGAAATGTTCTTTATTATCACGTATTGTTCCCACTGTAGAGGTAGCAAGCCATAAGATTTTATCAATAGAGCTAAGTTTCTCTCTTATGCAGAGAGGCTTACTACTCGGAGAAGGGACAGCTATACTTTGTTCGCCACAGTTGTCAGAACTAAGTGATTTAGCCTATACACTACTAGTATAGTGCCACAGGAGAATGTGGCAGTAGTCAGAGATGAGTTGTCAGTATTTGACCCATTTTCTAACTGTAAACTTAATTGATATATATTTTATGTTTATTTGAAACATTGTAGGGGTCCAGTGCTTATATAAATACAATTTGTTCAGCTCGTAAATATACGTACCATTACTGACACTACAGCTATTATGCAACTGCAAGGGTTTCCTCCCTTCGCCCATCTAATAAGCATTGGTCTGAATTTTTCTCCTTTTCTCCAATCTTTTATTCCCTACTTATTTGCCCTTGGTGATATCTGCCACATGACACTCTCCACCTATGTCAATGCGCCCGCTATCCTGGTACATTCGACCCCAACCTTACAGAAAGGATGTGTCTTGAAAAAGTTTTCATAGCGCGAAATTTCGTAACTCGAACCTTCTTTTCCCATTGATACCAGTGTTATAACTGTATATGCGTTCTTACGGAAATTTTTTTATACACACACACAACAAAAAAAAAGAAAAAAAAGCGTATGATTTCAAGAAAACATTTTTAAACGCATATTAAATGTAACTGACATAGTTTAATAGTTTCACTCACCAAAAATAATTAAATTTTACACAGGTAGGGAGAGGGGGACTCAGTACTAGAACTGACATCTGCCTCATCCTGTAAATCGTGATCATCATCTTGATGTGGTGTAGGCTCAGGTCTTTTGATGTATAATGCGTCAAGAGTTGTTTGCTGTTTAAAATCTCCAGCAGCATTGCCATCCACAAGTAGAGTCTGACGATCTTTCAAAGCCTTAAACCCTGGTACAGATTTCTCTTGCCTATAAAATAAATGTTCTATCTGGCATGTGTTTCCAGAACAACTCCATTTCATCCACATTGAAGACGTGTTCTGGACTATATCCATCTTCATCAATAATTTTCTTAAGTTCGCTTGGGTATCTTCGTGCAGCTTCCACATCAGCATTGGCTTCCTGAACCTATCAAACCACCCTTTACTTGCCAGGAAGGGTTTTTCTTTAGAATTACTACCACTTTGCTAAGCCATCAAATCATCATAAAAGCTATTTTCCTTAGTTAGTATAACCATCGTGTTTAATGGCACATTAGGTTGGATCTGGTCCTCAATCCACAAACTTGGGAGTCTTTCCATATTAAGCATCACTTCACTTCTATGAAAATACAACCTAGGAGCACTTAGAGGTGTAGCTAGTTTAGCACTTGCCTTGATTTTTTTCTTTATTATCACGTATTGTTCCTACTGTAGAGGTAGCAAGCCATAAGTTTTATCAATAGAGCTAAGTTTCTCTCTGCCATCAAACCTCAAAACATCAAGTATTATATCCAAAGTAATTCCTTTCCATGCTCTCTTGGGTGTACTACTTGAATTGATGACCTCTTTCCTGATATCTTGAATAAGGGTAATACACTGCAGTATTGAAAAACATGCAAAGAACAACTGCGTGACCATATGACGACCATAACAGAAGCGTTTGCTGATATGAACAAAGCGCGCCATGTACGTCACTGACGTTTAGAAATGTGCTCTGCATTTCCAAACAAATATACGATTTTTGGTCCAATTGGTTGTTGTTGTTTTTTTATATTTTGTGTTTGAAATTTTTTATATTTGCTCCCAAATTCCGTAAGGGTGAATTTACAGTCCATACCCCGAATTTATTGGTTACGCTTTATAATTTCCGTATGGGCAAAATTTCATAACCCGAACGACCGTAACGCGAGGGCAGACTGTACTGTATACAAATACCTCATTCAGATAACATTATCACTTTTTCTCAATAAAGCGTTCTCTAACAGGTTTCTCTGTACTAGATCATTGGAGATACTTTGAGCATTCTTCGTTTTACCTAGTTGATTTTCGTGGAAAAAAATTCGTTTAGCAAGTCTATATATAAGGCATGAATTCCCGGATTACGTTTCCCGCACGCAAGCAGATCAGGTCTTTTCTATCCCACTTCTGATATTTAGCATCTCTCAACAATCGAGGGGGAGGAGGAGAGTCATTCTTAGTTGAGACTGTTAGTGATCTTATTCATAGTGAGGTGGAGACATATATTCGGTTTGGTGGTGTTCCTCCAGGGAGCTCTAAGGCTATAATTGAGGGCAATCCTGGACATTCTGGAGAGAATTTAGATTTGCTTTTTCCTGCATCTTCCCTTATTCTGTTGGCTTCTCAGGAGGCCACCTTGGGATAAGCTGGTCCATCGCATGTGTGAGGTTTGGATCTTTCTCCAGTTGCTTTTGAGCCTGCGCCTTCCTTGATGGCTGAAAGGTATGGGACTGAATACTTAGTTCTCCCTCCATTCACTGATATTGTGATTTATGCTTCCACATCAGCATTGGCTTCCTGAACCTATCAAACCACCCTTTACTTGCCAGGAAGGGTTTTTCTTTAGAATTACTACCACTTTGATTAGCCATCAAATCATCATAAAAGCTATTTTCCTTAGTTAGTATAACCATCGTATTTAATGGTACATTAGGTTGGATCTGGTCCTAAATCCACAAACTTGGGAGTATTTCCATATTAAGCATCACTTCACTTCTATGAAGATACAACGTACGAGCACTTAGAGGTGTAGCTAGTGTATATTCGGTTTGGTGGTGTTCCTCCAGGGAGCTCTAAGGCTATAATTGAGGGCAATCCTGGACATTCTGGAGAGAATTTAGATTTGCTTTTTCCTGCATCTTCCTTTATTCTGTTGGCTTCTCAGGAGGCCACCTTGGGATAAGCTGGTCCATCGCATGTGTAAGGTTTTGGATCTTTCTCCAGTTGCTTTGAGCCTGCGCCTTCCTTGATGGCTGAAAGGTATGGGACTGAATACTTAGTTCTCCCTCCATTCACTGATATTGTGATTTATGCAGAGAGGCTTACTGCTCAGTGAAGGGACAGCTATACCTTGTTCGCCACAGTTGTCAGAACTAAGAGATTTAGCCTATAACTGTCAGGTAGAAGCATATTCCAACTCTCAAATAATGCATCTGTTTTTGAAAATTTGGTGTCTAGAGCGGAGTCTGTAGTTAACCTAAATACATTAGAACATTCTAGGATTCATCTCACCCTATATACGGTGATGAGTTATTTATTATTCCTCTAAAAAATTTTGGAAGATTCAAGATCACCACATCCATTGATGACGAGTTGGGACCATTATTAGCATGCACATTGGTTCGATTGTCAGTATGGCCAGGTGGTTAGGGCACTTGACCCACAAACTGAGGGTCATGGGTTCGAATTCCTGTCCCACCAAACATGCTCGCCCTTTCAGCCAAGGGGCATTATAATGTGATGGTCAATCTCTCTATTCATTAGTAAAAGAATAGCCCAAGAGTTGGCGGTGATGAGTAGCTGTCTTCCCTCTAGTCTTTCACTGCTAAATTAGGGATGGCTAGTGAAGGTAGCCCTCGTATAGCTTTGCACGCAATTCAAAACAAACAAATGAGTGTCAGCTTCTATATTCATCTCTTTTGTTGTTGACATCTTTACTTTCCTTGGCTCCTACAAGTGATCATAGTTCCATCCCTATTCAAGGGTCCCGACTCCCGAGATAACCTCTCAGTCCATTGGTACCCAGAATAGATTTTACCCATATCCAAGTGTTTATCCACTTCGTTGGAATGCTGCCAGCAGCATTGGTGGCTATTGTATATCTTTGCAGCCTATTGTACATTGTTCATGGAAGCGGGTCCATTGTCTCCTCCTAATTTCGAATGCAGAGTGGTCCCCTCCCGGGTCTTTGGATGAGCACAGTTTGTTTCACGTCCTCCCCATAATTTGGGAGACAAGAGTAATTATCTTGCCCACTCAGTTAAGGGATGAAGTTGTGTGTTCATAATTCCAGACCAGATGAGTTATGTTTCCTTAGGTTGAGTATGGCATACAGGATTATGTTATTCCGAGTTTGTGGTGTTGCCATTTGAGCATCTTCAGGCTGAGGAGAAGGTTTGTCCACTTTGGTGTTGCTTACTTTCTTGTCATGATTCCGTTGGCTTGGAATGTATCACTCCATGGCTACAGGTTGGGACTCGCTCACAAGTAAATATATATTGCAGTCCAACTACCATAGCCACCAACGTGGGATATAGGGACCATGGTCCTATAATTCCAACCCAAAGCAGTGGAACTTCGGGTATCTGGTTGTGGCCTGGCCAGTAGTGATGACAGATCATGTAAAATTCCACCCACGGTATATGAATTAAGCTCCGGGTGAAGATAATACATGTTCTGGATGTATATTAGTTCCCCCACTTGGGTACTAATCTTCTGTTGGCACACCCACAATCTATGCAGACGCATTCTGTATTGATAATGCTCAATGGCCCCTCCACTTTATATGTGCTATTTTAGCCGCAATGAGAAAAGAGGTGTGTTTTGGGAGTTAGCTTTTTTTTTTTAAATCGAAAATGTATTTCCAATAATACTTGCCTTCTCTCACATTCTACTGCTCTTCCTCCTCACCAAGATCTGGTGTTAGACTGCAGAATGGGTCAGTCTTGAATAATAATATTATATGAATGAGGTTCTTACATAGAGTGTACCATGATAGAGGGCCCATTGATGTTGGTGAAGTGTCACATGACACTTATCGCTAAGGGCAATTAAGTTGGGAATAATAGACTGGAGCAAGCTAGAAAAATTCAAACCAATGCTTAGATGAGCAAAGGGAGGAAACCCTGGCAGTCGAGTAATAGCTGTAGTGTGAAAGGAGATAAGTATTATTGGAAATACATTTTCGATTTAAGAAAATGATAACTTTCACATTGCTTAGCTTTGGAAGATTAAGGCTAATTATCTGATGAAAGCCATTAACTTCCAAACGTCATCTGAATTCTGTTTCAATATTGCTGCCCCCCCCTTTTTTTTTACATTCTCAAACTTTTTGCTTTACCTTGAATCTCTATACTCAGTCAGTAGCTTCTAATTGAAACATTATTGCTAATTTCCTTGATAGCATATTACTGGTATCCAATAGTTTACCTCATAGATTCATGCATAAAAACAAACAGTAGGGTGGATAGAGATAAATACACGGTTATTGTGCTATAAAAATGCCCATAATAGTTCATATTTAGCAGTAGTATTATAGAAATTGATACTCTTTATGTTAATTTATGATGTTCGGAGTCATGAAGTGACTAGTACACGATTAAGGAAAATAGGATTTATCTGAGCCATTGTGGGAAATGTCTTTAAAATCCTCCCTTGCGGTTTAATGGTTTACGTCCTTTTATGGTCATTGACCGTAATATATTCAAGCTTAAGGAGAATGAGGACGTTGAAAAATACATAAATTATGCATAGGCTAATACCTATAACTAAATCAAAGTTGTATGCACTTCTATCAGTCAAATGAAAATTTTCTAGAGTTCAGAATTCTGTACTTATTAAAATATTTTACGTATGCGATACTGTAATTAATGACATTGGATTGGAAACAAGGAATACGCATGTGTGTATAGAAATATATATATACAAGTTTGAGACTAGTATTCACTGTCTAAAACTGTCATTCAGATGACCAGCTGTTGCAAATATCTACCAAGTAAAAGTTTTGGTACACATACAGCGACATGTTTTTATGTTGTCGTTGTTTTTATTTGGCGTACCATCTGTTTTATTTTACCCGATATAATTTATTGGAATACTGATTTGTTGGGAAACTTTCATGTTTTTGTCGTTTGGTTATTTTTTATTATTTGGTTAAAATAGTGCAATGTACAATCCACTTAATGAGAGGAAATTTTTTATGACTTCAACTACAACGTACAAATTCTACAAATTATATTCGATGGTAGGCCTAACTCATATAAAACTAAATAGCTACTTGCGTATCTTTACTATTTCAGACATTTTGTTGAAAACGAAATATTTACGGCGCTGAAGTAACTAACATAGATTCAATGATCAACCAACAACGATTCTTCTAATGCTAAACTTCTGGACCCAGCAATTAACACAAGCTGCAGCCACCCATTTGTATTTTTCATTTTAAACTTGATATAACTATTCTACTGTGTCGTTTATATATTACTAAATAGCCTCCCCAACTTAAAAAAAAAAGTAGAGATACCATGTCGCTCCATAACTAGAACTTCTATACACTGTACACACACACACTCTCTCTCTGTATGTATATATGTATGTATGTGTGTGTGTGTGTGTGTGCACACATGCAAATAGAGAGAAAAAGTCAGTGTGTTTTGAGCTATGTTTATATATATATATATATATATATATATATATATTGGTTCGGTACAAGGCAAAAGTTCAGATCACGTGAGATTCAAAGGTAACATTAGAATGATTAACTCTTTAGTGCAGATTAGAACGCGTTTATAAAAATTGTACATATAATTACAATTGTTTAATTTTATGTATTGACGCGACCAATAGTAGTCTCGAAGAGTTGTTTCATCATCATGTTATGGTCTAAATTTCCACTTAAGTTACGTTTGTTTTTTGTTCTGCACCTGTTTAAATTGTTATGGGACAGGTGTAGCCAAGTGGTTAGCGTGCTTGTCCCTGAATCCAATGGTCCTTGTTTGCGGTCCATTGCGTTCCCCTCTGTGAGGGAAAGAATTATGATATTGACTGTCAAATCTTTATTGGATTGAAGTAGCTTAAGAGTTGGTGGAGGGTACTGTTGTCTAGGTACCTTCCCTCTAATTTATCAGTTCAAAATTAGGAACAGCTATCTTAGATAGCTCTTTAGTAGTTTTGCGCGAATATCCGGAAACAATAACAAATTGTTAAGTGTTGTGGTGTGGACGTCCTTAAAAATTCGAAAGACGGAATGTTGGAAATAAAAAAAATCTTTGTTTTACATGGAGCTGAGGTTGTTCCTCAACGAATAAATAAATAAGATACTTAGTTTATCAGTGCTCTGAAATATTGGATAAAGAAATTTATACCTAAAGCAACCATTTATGTGAGGGAAGAAGAAATGGAGCACGTTGTTCTAAACCACAAATGTCCCGGCATGGCCAGGTGGATAAGGCGCTGGACTCGCAATCTGAGGGTCACAGGTTCGAATCCCCGTCCCACCAAACATGCTCGCCCTTTCAGCCGTGGGGGCGTTATAATGTGATGGTCAATCGCACTATACGTTGGTAAAAGATTAGCCCAAGAGTTGGCGGTGGGTGGTGATGACTAGTTGCCTTCACTCTAGTCTTACACTGCTAAATTAGGGACGGCTAGTGCAGATAGCTCTCGTGTAGCTTTGCGCGAAATTCAAAAAACAAACAAACCTATTATATTCTTTGATTTGCCACCTGTCAATTCTACTTCCACCTATTCGTACTCTGATAAATTAGGATGAAACAGCTTGCTATTTTGCATAACTCGACAATTGTGTAAAAGCAGTAAAGACGACGATAGTAAAGAAGTTCTAGAACAGCAATTTTTTCGCTGGATTTTGACTTAGTGTGCAATTGCCGATACTTTTTCTTTTTAAGAAGAAAAAATACGGATATTTTGCGGGACATTCTTCAAAAAGGAAACAGTTGGACAACTAGGCATCCCAGTTAGTCTCATTTTCTTTGATACCAATGGAAAATGATACTGTCCATCGTCTTGAAGGATAACTATAATACGTGTACAATTTATCTGATACATTAAATGATCAGTTAATTTTATATTTTCTAACAATTTAATAAATGGAATGTGCACGGGATCTCTAATAAAGAGGTCAGTCATTGAACTTAGAATAGTCGAAACTTGTAAATACTATGTTTTGATATTCATTTAGAAACAATATTTACTGAGATAAATGTGATGCCTTAAGTATTTGTTTCAAATGTATATAGCCTTTGAAATTATTTTGTCGCTTTACATTTATAAGTATAATAGAAGAATGTATCTATATATATATATATATATATATATATATAAGATTATATGAAACGAAATACCTTGTTTATTACCTGCACAGGAAGCACGTTAACTGGTTTTATCGTAACTTGAATGTTGTATTGAATATTTTCGATTAAATAATAGCAAATTATGATGGCACTTTTTACTGTTTTGAATAGTGTAGTAATGTAAATATTTACTAGCTGTCAACTAAAATGTTTTATGAACTACAGCACTCGGTAGCTCAAACGAATTCTTGGATTGTAATTTAACTGTGAAACCCAAGAATGGGTATTTAGTAAAGTACTCACCTTATCAGTATAATAATAGAATCACATGATATATATCTGGACCGGAATGATAGAGTGAATCTGCCGTGGTGCTGATTTCAGGAAACATTTACACAAAGTTGAGTCATTTTATAATTATTCGGAATGGCACTGGCCGAAGAAAGTTTCCACGCAATTTCACTATCAATACGCACCGATGTCTTTATTTACGTGAGGTAATTTATATATTTAATGCTATTGTCTTCATTTTCTATTTATAAATGGCGAAGTTATCTCCAAAATTACAGTCAGTTTTATTCAAATGTATTATTTAAAACTACATGTTTTTATAACAGCAAAAAAAAAAAAAAAAACTTTTCGTCAATTTGAATTTACTTTAAAATTCTATATTTGTGTGAAGAGAGGATAACTTTTCGTTTTTAATAAGTTAGTTATTTCATGTGCATTTTTACATTATAATTTCATATCTGCAAAATGACATTAGATATAACTTTTCGTTTCTGTAGCTTGCTTTGTGGTCACTTGTGATTTTTACGTAGTACCGAGTTCAGTATTTAGCATCGTGGTCTTAGCGGTTAGCGTGTTGAGACTATGAATATGAAGGTTCATGGTTTGCAGTCCTTTGCCGAAAAACGCGCTTCGCACTTTGGGTCATGGGTGCGCTAAAAGAGTGACTGCCAAATCCAACTATATGTTCAGAAAAGAGTAACATAAGAATTAACTATCTTCATTTAAGGCTATCTGCTCAAAATTAAAGACGACCATGCGTAGAAAGACAGTTGTGTAACTTTTGCCAACACTTTAAAACAATTCGTAGGTGACACTGTATAAAATACTTGTATAGTATTTTACAAAAACGTAAGCCACGGAACGCTGGAAGTAATTGAGAAATCTTAGTTTAGTTGGAATGCTTAGTTAGCGTGCAGTGAGTCAGGAATAAAAAAAGTATAAAGTTCTAGCGATTTTTTTTTCTTTCTCGTTAACATATCATTTTTTTGACAAATTACTTCGTTGCTATTAATTTTGCTTTAATAGCAAATTTTGTCATTCCTTTTTTTGTTGTTGTTCAGGTATTACATCGAATGTCCGTTTAGATCATAATTGTACTTCGACAGATATAGTTTTTTGAGTTACCTTCTTCAGCAGTTAATTCACTTCCTCTTATTTTATTTTATTTTTTACATTTAATGACGCATTAGTATCGAGTTTTAAACTTGTTAAACGTGTTTTGGAGCTGCTATACTTCTTTTGGATGTATGAATATTAGTGAGTGTGTACTTATGTTGACCTTGCATGGTTTTCTCGTCCAGGGCAAAAGTTATACATTTTATTAAAGCTATTCTTGTTTTAATGGTATATATAAGATTTTAAAAAAGGTATACTGATACATCTGTGTAATAGTAGCTTATTAAAGACGAAAGTTAGAGTGGAAGTAACTCGAAAGCTACTAAGACTAAATTGCACACATGAACGAAGGCGAATTTCGTTAGTCTTTCTCATTTGCAAACGTGGTACGCGTAGCGCATGTTACCATTAGCATTGGTGCGGTCGATAGAATGTAGAGGTTCAAACTATGTTGTACAGTCTACCTGCCTAGTCGGGAACGTCGGGCATCTTTGTTCTCTTCAGTTACATTTTGTTATTAAAGAACTTTGTGAACGATCAGCTGATGTATCAGGCTAGAAGGAACTCGTGTGATCGATATCTTACATTTTCACACGTGTAACCAAACCCTGTTAAAACAATTGTTTTTAAAGTACTGAAGAATCATGAGTGTGCCTTTGGAACGACAGTAAACTTCAGTTTTTCCTTTTCTTTTAGCATTTTCGTTTATTTTCTGCTCATTTGTATGGTAGGTCAATAAGTTCTGAAGTTCTCTAGTATTTCTGTTTTCATTGCATATAATCAGTTACTGTATCTGTGTGTATATTTAGAATAAAATTTCAGTTTAACAGCATACTGTTTAAAATTCTGACTAGGCTGTTGAATGGGTTTGTAATAAATAATAAAGTACTTTGTATGTGAATTTGAATGATGTTAAGGTAGTTAGATCATCATTAGTGTTCAAAAAGAAATATTTATTCAAGTACTTTGTAACCTGTTTACTTATGTTTAATTCAAATGTAACAAAATTAGTGAGACAAATGGTTTAACAATAAAATTTTTAGTTGTATAGCCTTAGAATTAAAGATGTTCTTGATTCTTATGTTTTGAAAACCAGTTGTCAACAGTTAATGCTAAGTGTTCTAAAGGTAGGTCTCATATTGGGTACTAAAGCCAGATGTGCAGTGTATGTTAATAATCCTTTTGTGAAGCTTTGCAGTTGTAAAGAAGATGTAAATATTTGTGCTTTACAAATTTTTTCAATGCTTTATGGAAAATATTGTTAGAAAATAAATACTTTGAATAAATGTTACAAAAAAACAAAAACCAACTAAAGTTCATAACTATGTATGTAAGTGGTTTATTTTTTCTACTTGTAGTTCTACTTGGTGTTACTATGTCAAGTTTTCTCCAGCAGAGCTTGTGCATGTGGGATACTTTAAATATATTATGTTTATTAAATTAGGTTATTTAAAAAATTACCCAGCCACCAGTTACACTAATTCTCAGTATATATAGTAATTTAAATAATTTTATGGTAATAACATTTATATTAAAACTAGTTAGCTCTTGAAATGATCAGCTGTTTACAAGTGATGTGTTGGATATTTTAAGGACATTGTGAACTATGAATGGAGAAACCTTAGAAGAAGCCTAGTTTTATGAGAAAAAAACTAAGAGGAGGTAGGGTTGTTTTGAAAAAACATAGGGAATAGTGATGGATACAAAATAGAAATATCTTAAAGATGCAATAGTGTAATTATAATTTTTGCATTCACTTTGTACTTTATGGTTTCACTATTGGCACACCATCACCAGTATTTTTAACATGCATTAATCAGCTCTGAAGTGTAGTTGTACTTTCTTTATAGTCTGATAAATTTAAATTGGAAACCTGGTGCAATAACAGGTAAATCTGTTATTCTTATGATTGAATGATCAGGCTGTTTAATAATGGATTAAGTTTTGGGATATATAGTAGTGTATATATACATATATCTAATAGTTACATTTCTTCCAAATATTTTATGTTCTGAAATGAGCTTTTATTAAGGTTATTGTTAATTGCTTTATTATTGAGATTTATCCATACATGAACATTTTCAATTATGGGGAATCATTAATTGAGTTTTTTTTAATTAAAAATTTGAAAAGCTAATTTTTTCATAAAATTAAACATTTTTTAATGTTTTTCCTCACCTTCAACACATATTTCAGATGTTTGTGAAGTAATAAATTATAACAAAATATTTTGTTTAGTTTCTTTTATGGTGTGAATAATAAATGATGTATCTAACTAAATCTGTAGTGATAGAAATATTTTTTCAAATTATTGGGATGTTTTAAATGTCTCCACAGTATTTCATGAGCACATTTATCCTTGTTTTATTGGAATTGAAAAGTTGTTTAATGATAGTTTTTTTTATTATCACAAACATTCAAACACTAATTATTAATATAGAGTAAGGGATCAAAGAAAATTTCATACTTTTATTTAAAATAAATTTAAATCTATATGAGCACTATTCATTTTTCATTCAGTGTATAGTACATCTTTATATCTTCTAATTCATTTTTATTAATTGAGATATTGAATTTTCTTAAGTTGTTATCTGTTATGAAAGTACTACAAAAACTGTGTAATATTAATATTGAAAATGAATTAGCACTAAATAAAATTAAGGATATAAAACTTAGTCTGAACTGTTCATGGAGAAGATGAATGTAAGGAATAATTTTTGAATGATAATGTAATTTGTTTTGTTTTTTTTCTTAAAGTGTAGTATCAGTTACTGTTGTTTTTTTTCCACAATAAAAAAATCCTGATAATTCAAGTGTGTGTGTGTGTGTGTGTGTGTGTGTGTATGTCTGTGTAAAATTTGTTTATTTATGTTTCAATAATTTGGTGTGGACTGTTTTGCATAAATTCCTGTAGTGCAAGGTTCAAATAATGTATGGCTTGTCATGCTATATGTATCTGAATATCTGTTTCCATACTTTTAAAAAGGTTTAATCCAACAGTTCATATTCTTTGAAACTCATCTGTAGATTTTTTTTAGCTACTGGATATTGAAAGTATGTCACTTGGAGTGAATGATTACTCCAGTTCAAGAAATTTGAACAAAGTTGATTTTGTTACATTTGTATTGTTTTCATTATTAATTTTTTCAGAAGACTCAAATTACTTTCAGTATCAGCAATCACCAAATTTATAACTGTAATGTTAGTAATGTAAACAGGATATTTTATTGCAGTTCAGAGGATATGTATGACATGCTTTGTAACCATTATATTGTGTACTTGTGCATCTGAAATTATTATCTGTAATATAGTTGTGATAGCCTGAAATCTATTCGGTTCATATTTCAGTATAAACTAGTATAGTGTATATTAATTTCTCATATTTCATTCAGTGTTCAAGTAAATATCAATAATTTGAGCACTTAGAAATTGTATTAATAATTTAGGCTGTTTTATGTTTCACATTATTTAACAAAAAATAACATCCAATTTTTTAATTTAGTTAAAATAATCGTAGAGAAATAATTTGCTGTTAGCATGTGGAAGTAAAAGTGAAATTCAATCAATGATCAAAATGTAAATAATTTATGGGCATATATATATATTTGTAAAACAAGCTTTAAAGTGATAAAAAAAATGGCTCTGTGACTGAAAAGATAACTCGCAAAACAAAGAGGACATATATTAAAACTTGTACATATGCCTTGGCAACTGTCATATCCAAAAATGCTTGGAATAATATTTCAGTGGTGCATTTTTATATCCTGAATCTGAATCCAGAAACTTTTGTTCTCCCATATGGTATTTTTGTAGAGAAATCGGGTTCTAAAGTTGGGAACTTTGACCATTTATATGTATAGCAAAGTACACATCCTCATTTAAAATACTTTCTTTATATTTTAAAGAACTTTATTTGAGGTAGTTAAGTTTTTGCAAATATTTATCTGGTGATATTTATTACAATTCTATTAATAAAAACATAACATTTTACTATCTACCACCAAGTTGAATAATGTTAAACATGTTCTGAAGTTTTTATTATCAGATAACAGCCTAAATTGATGTTAGTTAGATAGAATTACAAGGAAAAGTTGAAATATCAGTATGTCATATGTATACAGGTTTAGAAAGCCGAGAAAAAATGAAAAAGAATGAGGCCAATTTTTTTTGCTAGCTCTATGATATATCAATTAAATAAACTATTTGTATTTTATTGATTGTTAAAGAAGAATGTGTGCTGGGTTTGTTATAAAAATAAGACTGAGCCCTGAGGTGCCCTACTTGTGACATTAATCCAGTTTGACATTTGTAACAACCCTCTGCTTTTTTCTATCCAATTTGCTAACTTTTTTACAAGCCTTTTATGTGGCACCTTGTCAAATGCTTTCTGAAAATCCAGATATACCAAATCTACACCCTTACCCTTATCTACATAAGCAGTAACGTTTTCAGAGAATGTTAAAAGATTTTTAAGGCAAGATTTTCCCTTAGTGAAACCATGTTGACTATCCAATAAAGTTCTTAACTTTGTTAAATGACTTTGCAAAGCATCTTTTAAAAGACTTTCCAAAATTTTTCCCACAACTGATGCAGACTGACCCAGACTAATGGATCTATAATTACTGGAATAATTTTTATCACCTCCCTTGAAAAGAGGAGTTACATTAGTTAACTTCCAATCCTCTGGTTCCTGCCCACTATTCAAGGACTGACAACAAAATAGTAGTAAGTGGCTCACATATCCAATCTTTAACCTCCTTCAAAACACTTGGGGAAATATTATCTGGCCCAGGAGCCTTATCATTTTTTGAACTTCCCAATTTTTTTTAATAAGCTCAGAATTCATGCAGTCATCTTGTTTGATCTCGTTTCTATTTATCAGTTGATCAAGATGTGGAATACTACTTAAATCTTCATTAGTAAAAACCAAAGAAAAAGTAAAACTTAATAACCCAGCCATCTCATAATCATCAGATACTAGCCTTCCTTTATCATCCCTTGAGGGTCCTATCCCTATCCTAAAATTTTTTTCCCCTATATGAGGTGCTGTGAATGCCCATGACATATTCAAAAGTTGATTTACATTATTATAAATACATGATAGATGCAATGTTGTTCTGAGCAGCTGTTTTTATACTCGACATGTACTAAATGTGTGTTTTCAGAAAACCTTGGGCACAAAACCTTCTGGCTCAGTAAATAATTGCTTTAAAAGACTCAAAGCTTTATTTAAAGCGCTGTTTCAGATGTATTTGTTTTATTTGAAAAGGATCCTTTTCTACTGGTAAAATGTTATATGCGCTTAGTTGTACTTAGTTTTTTTTTTTTTTTATTATTATTATTATTATTATTATAAAGAGTTCCTAGTTGTAGGCTTGAAAATATAATCTTTACATTTTGATTCAACATGTTTCTGTACTGTTCTGATAATCCCCATTACCCCTTTTTAAATTAACAATTTTACTAATCTTGTTTAATTAAACAGTATTTATTATATACTTAAGGTAGCCTATACAACTGTTATTAAATTTATTCCTTGTACACATCCATGCCTATAGACCCTAAAATGAAACAAAGTACTTATAATATTGCACTGTATTTTATTTATATTATATTGCATTATATTTCTGGTAATTTTTATTGTTTTCATTAATAATGTAAGTGACCAAACTCTGACAATGTATCATCTGGCCTGATGGGAGGTGAAATTGCTTTAAGCTGTATTTTTCAGCTGGCCATAATATGTGATTTATCATTTGATCTGGTTTTATAAATATTATTTTCATACATTACAACTTACCAGGGCTATACTGAATCACCATATTCTCCAGGACACCCATGCCTAACTTTACTTGCTGCTAATTACTTACTTTTTTTAGAATATGTACTTTACAATTCAAGTACACTTGAGTATAAAACAACCACTTTTAAAAGTTCTTGACTTGCCACATGCAGTGAACGTACTGGAACTTTATAAAATGGGCCAATAGTTCTTAAGATAACATCTCTACTAGAGAAGTTATAGTACCAACAAAGAGGATGTCATCTCATGATAAAGGTGTTGTTTTACTAGTTATAATTTTCTTCAGATATGCTAAACTGATGTAAACTAATTTACTCCCAGTCTTTCCTTTCTTTGTGTATAACAAAAAGATTGGAAAAATTAAGAACCCCCCCCCCCCCCTAAGGAGTAATGGTGTAGTAATGATAATATGTTCCTTATTTAAACATTGAAATAATAATCATAACTTCTAGTATAGTAGTTTACATTTTATGCCAAGGCCCATCATTTATTAGAACTAGAAAGAACATGATTTCCTCTGAAAAGTTTCATTTATCAGCCAAATTGTTTGCATGTTATGTGTATGACATTTATTTTAACAGTGTACATCATAAGTGGTGTTCCGAAATTAATGCTGACTTTTATCGGTATGTTTTGTATTTTGACGTGAACGATAGAATATAGTGATAGTATAAAGAACATGTATGTTATGAGATTAATAATAGTTTGTAACAATTAATATTAACTTCAGATCAGAGAAGATACTAATTTAGAACGAAAATGTACATGTATATTTACACTTGTCAGTTACGTGCGACTGACTTCATGTTATATTTAAATAATTTGTTGCATTACGAACATTCTTTATCGTACCATACAAATATAAGCATTTGTTATAAAAAGTATATATAAATACATACCAAAGTAAGTTGAAAGTACAGTAAAACCTAGTCACTTCGAAAGTTAGCAGTACTTTATATTAATTGTGTTTGTAGTACCAGTTATTCTATTAGTGTTAACAAAATTAACAGTAAAATGCTATTCACATCGGAAAACAATATTTTGTTAACTAACAAATTTGTATGTATGTGTTGAGAAACGTTTTAAGCGGAACTTTGTTTAAAAAATTCAGTATCTTGAAGCTGAATTTTTCACACCCTCCTAACCTCTTGACTACCTTTTCATCCTAATTCTACGTAGCCCTAGCAGCCGACTAGAACTGCTAGCACCTCGATATAACAAGACAGTCTGGAATTTTACCCTCGTAGCTAGCTCTATTTTTGGTCTTCCTACAAGACATTAAAGCAGTAGAAGTGTTAGCTGTATGGTTTCTTATACGCTTAGTCAACCAACCGCGCACTGTTCAGGAGCTACCGAGAACTTCTAGGAAGGGTATGTTTTTGTGTAGTCAAACGGTACGTAAAATTTTATGAGCGTGTACATTTTCCATTTATGTGCATATTGAAAATTAATGTCCAAGATAGTTTTACATATATATATTAATATATAAGTGTCGTACATTGTTAAAATATTTAAGTTTCTACATCAAAAGATATATTTACAAGCTGTTGGGAGGTAAGCACTAAAATTGTATCTTTTTAAAAATAAGAAACGTTGGTTGTATAAAAGTAATAGTATTAGTAACTGGTGTGTTTTTAGTTCACGAGTTCTAAGTTTTAAATGTGTATTCAGTGAACAGTTTAGATGGATACAAGAAATGTAGTGAAAACGCCATTGGCAGCTTAACTGCAGTTTTATTTCTCGAAAAGATAGGTTATTTTTTATTTACCCACAAAACAGATCAAAAAGGATTACATTTGCAGTCATTAATATGAGAATTAACGATTTTAATTTATTAATTAACTAATTTACAGGCTTGAAAACAAAGTTTTCAAAAATAAGAAATCTTTAGATAATTGATATCAGTTTGAATAAATGGATTGAAATTCTGAACTTCTGGTATGTACGAAAAGAACACCCAACATACAGCTTTAGTTTGAATATTTTAAACCTGTTATTATGCATAGAGACACAATCGTACACGCGTACTCCCGATATCAAATTTTCCGCGTGAGATAATTTTACGGTCTCTTGTGTTACAATTTATGTTTATAATTATTTAGAATATAATCTAGCTTTTTTTATAGTTAGGTTTACGTCTTAAGTTTTTAAACATTTGAATGTAATATAAAGGTTTAATCCAAATAATTTATGAACTACTGATGATAAGCTTTTTTTACCCTGTACGTCTTATTTCACTGGGCTTTTCGGATAATTCTGAATGTTAAAATTTCTGGCATCTTTTGACAACTATATTTATACAATCTTATTTTGATAATATCTTCAGCACATTTTGTGATATGTAATATCTTAAGATATTCCGCGTTTACTCCACGATACATTGGAATGTGAAAAGCTCTGTAATGTGTTCAGTTTCTATTGATGTGGCATCACTTAATTATAATCATATGCACACTGTTTGTTATATTAATTTATTCAAGCAAGGTATATTTTGGGCTACTGTTTTCCTGTAGAAAAGTAAAATACAAATGCGTTAAAAGTAATAAGTTAATGGAAGATGATGCACAAAATACGTGGTTACCACAGTTTGAAGATATTCCTTATAACGAAAAGAAATGTGTATGAGAGATGGGGCTTTTATATGTTTTCTATCAAGATTGATTACGACGTACTAAATTATTTGTTTGTCTTTTGGGGTTCGTGTTTTTGTCTCATTAAATTTAGGAAACCGAGAGACAACAACAACAGTAGAACAAGTGTCACCCACTAACTATTTCTGCTAGAGGATTTGGTGCTCTCTAGGCTCTTGAAATCCATACCCACCTTTCTCTTATTATCGAAATACAGCCGAAATAAACTGTTAAGGCAACCCGTTTTTTCTTTATTTTTTGTAAATGATAGATTTTCACTAAGAGCGCAGATTTTTTTCTAATCTCTCCACGTTATGTGGAGATATCCACCTCAAGTCATTGATTTACATTGAGGACCGTTACTATAACAGATCTGATAATGTCATCGTACGATACGATACCAAATAAAATGCAAATGTTGGGAATCGGACATTATCATTCGCAGTGCATCATGTTCTCTTACATATGACAACTGCGCATGAACGATGGCCATACCGTTGCTAACATGCTGGCTGTGCAATGATGAAACATGCTTGTCAAAATTACTTAAAATTTCTTTTATCTTGTAAATTTAGCGTGTTTTTTTTAATTTTCACAATACAGAATTTGTTAAAATACGATACCAATACTTCGAGACATTTCACTTCAGTCCTAAAATTATTCTTGACCATAGTGTACATCTTAATTTTGAGAAGACCAATAAGTAAAGGTACTATTTTTATGTTTCAATGCCTGTTCCATTAATTTTGTGTTTTTTCCTGTATTAAAATGATACTCGGTGGTTCAACGTTAAGTTTGAGGGATTATAACCTTATGGCCAAACGCGGCCCATTGATTAACGTGCTGGATTGTGAATCCGTGTTTTGCGCCTCGTTATACCTAGAAAAACAGTTTAATGTTGTATCCGTGATAGCATATGGACACATCTCGGTAAACAAAAGCCCATATGGCAACTGATGTGAAGTTTGACATCTTGCATAATAGTATTTTTCTTACTGTAACTTGTTACAATTTTCAGTAATTGTAGTTAAGACGTGTTACTCGCATGACAAGTTTTTTATGTGAAGTGATTACTGATACTTGTACTTTTATAGGGTAACCCATTTTAAGAAAAAAGTACCCTTGTGTATAGATTTGTGGGCTTTATAATTTAAAAAAATAAATAAAATTTGACAATGTTCCACACACTGGAATACCTTGGAAGCATTAGATACGAGGTTATGCATCTTCGATGACTAAAGCAGCAGACCATACTTGTTCTACCAGAAGTAAATCTGGTTCAACAAAGCAAGTTGATAGTCACGGCGTAAATGCACTTTCAACTTTGTCGTGTTCCCACATAGGATGAAAGCTTATAAATTAACAGTCGTGACATACAATGCAAATTACATTTATCGATCTAAGGCTGGTAGAACTTACGAAACCTGTTATTACAAAACAAACACCTGCAGTCTTGTGGAATAAGTAACTGTTCACTTTAAATGTATTCTAGTTTCAAGTATCTAATTCGAGTTTGTGATTTATGAACTGACTTAATGCGTTAATTGACTAAAAACAGCTGTGTTTCTTAAAGCACGAGCATAGGTTGTTTTGAATTGTATATACATCGGACTTTGAGGGGGGGGGGTGAACAATTGTGAAGTGTACGTAAAATCGTACAAGTAAAATACTTGCACGCTTTAACGCTAGACGAGAAATAACGATACTGTTCTTTAATTAGATAGTTTTAATATGTTTTCTGACCGATACATTCTTTTTCCCGTTGATACATTTTGAAGACATCATAAGAGGAGGAGTCTGGATACTCTTGATGAACTAGGTTAATGAAATTACTAGACATTTGTACAAATCGAGTGACTTTAATGGAAGAAAGTACTACTACCTTTAGATGAAAGATTTGACCTGGCTTGTGCCTTCAAGCTATATTTCTTTCAGAATCCAAAAC
Organism: Limulus polyphemus; assembly: GCF_000517525.1. Classification (NCBI taxonomy): domain Eukaryota; kingdom Metazoa; phylum Arthropoda; class Merostomata; order Xiphosura; family Limulidae; genus Limulus; species Limulus polyphemus. Next base: position 1,013,666 of record NW_013665729.1, on the reverse strand, counting down.
CTAAGATTGTCTAAAACTGTTACAGGTGGAGATCTATGTGAAATAAACAATAATAACAGCGACATCTGCTGGTGATATGAGCAAATTGTTACATTTTAAAGATAAACACTTAGGACTATTCACGGACTATGTTAACGATATGGAGATGTAATAAACTTGCCACCTGCCATCCCCATAATCTTAGGCAACAATGTTAAAAACAATGCGGTTAAAAGTTTGATGATTTGCAAGCGTAGATGATGTCTTAAAGTGAACTCTTTTTGCGGATAGTTACATTATAAAACTTTCCTTTGCAAAAAGCATACGAGGTACCAAACTTAAACGTTTGGAAGAAAGAGGTATCTGTAGTGTCGATCTGTAACGGTAAAGCAAGGGAATGCATGATTCCAGCAGCGGAAACCAGGCTACTCTACAGTTGTATGTAAGAGATAGTAAAGAAATGTAAACAACTTGTCATCAAAAGTCACCCAAGAACACAACGGTCTGTATCAGCGAAATTAGGAATCTAACTGTAAATAATATGACTGACGAAATTAGATAAAAAAAAAAGAAGAGAAGAGTCGTGCTCACAAGCCTCTCCTAAAGCACATATCCGAAGGGAAAAACCAATTGTTGAAAGATGTACGAGCGGTATTTCACTATCTGGCACGTGACGTTGTCATATTGTACAATCACGTCTTCTTAAGTGGCTGACACTTTATCATCGTCCTGCCAATAACATTATACTGAAAGGGTATATGGCATATCATATAAGTTTTTTGTTTTATTTTCTATGATATTTATGTTGGTTGCAGGTTACACTTATAGTAATAAGTTAGATATCCGAAAAGTCGAGAAGATGGCAAGGTAAGCTCTGCATACTATCAGGCTAATGTGCTGACAATGCTGTATCGCCAGGAAATATCATCTTTGTTTGAGTTCGTTGCTAATAAGATATGGCAAAGCATTCAGACACAAAAACCAAGTTCCATCACAAACGATTTATACCGCAAAAAATCTCCCATGGACTTTTTCTTTCTTTCTTTCTTTCTTTAAGATTGCTTGAACGGTACTTCGGAAGTCGTCGCCCATGCATGGGTTGGTGGACTTTGGAAAGTCTCAAAAGACAGAGGGGGGTGGCAACATTGACCTCGGTATGCAAAAGCCTCCTGTAGTAGAAATTGGACTGCAGAGCAGATAGCCCATAACTATCGTCATTATATTGAACAACATATGTGGTGGAAGAAGGAAACTGTAATGGCTTAAGCATTCGTCCTTGGTATATTTACCAAGGATTGTGAACGTCTCTCTATGTGTAACATTTATAAATAAATGTCAACTTCCATTAGTCTTTCACATTTTAGACATTTTTGTAAGCAGTTGCTATAGTATTTACACATAAAGTAATTTTTTATTTTGTTATTTAATGTAACGTATAAAAAAATGTTTCTTTGTTATGTTGTTTTTGACGTTGGGAGGATCCTAGTCATTTTGTCGTTATGGTTGGGTTTGGAAAGCATGGTCGGGAATCACCATATGAGTCCTTGTTACTCCAGTTTTGAAAACGTTTTCAAGCAATGTTTATGTATTGTTGATACGGGGGGCGAATAGTTGTGTGTACATGTATGTTACGGTCCAAACGTGAATTTAAATACTCCAAGTTATTCGTGCGGTTATTCTTTTCTACAGTTGTATGATTATGGTGTGGACACTTTTTCTAAGCTGGCGAAGCATGATAATACTTATTATAACACATTAATATTAGGCCTATTATATTTTTAACACTATTTATTCATTTTTTAAGGGACTGAATAAACAATGTAATTAAAAAAAGCCTAACATTGATGCCTTTGACAAATATAATTCATTAGTAATATTAGTGGACCCGGCTAGGCCAGGTGGCTAGGGCGCTCGACTCGCAGTTCTAGGGTCGTGGGTTCGAATCCCCATCACACCAAACATGCTCGCCCTTTCAGCCGTGGGGACGTTATAATATGACGGTCAACCCCACTATTCGTTGGTAAAAGAGTAGCCCAAGAGTTGGCGGTGGATGGTGATGACTAGCTGCCTTCCCTCTAGTTTTACACTGCTAAATTAGGGACGGCTAGCGCAGATAGCCCTCGTGTAGCTTTTCGCGAAATTTAAAACAAACAAACAAGTAATATTAGTTTATACGCCATTTCTATTTGGACTTTTGACATTGTGTTAATATAAGAGTTCAAAGAGTAATATAATTTGATATGTTAAGGCGCCAGTCAGTAAAGGCTGTGATATACATATGAAAAATACTTATTTTTTAAAAGACAATAGTAATTATATATTGTAAGATACACCAGAAAAATGTAGGTTGCCGTTTTTTGTTGTATAGAATCACATCTTGAGAGTAATTAAAAAAAACCAGTTTGCTCACACACACAAATCATTTCGTGTTCTCTTACTAACGATTTTTTTTACAACAAACGATAAATAAATGATCATGTTCTATGAACTTTTATTAAAAGAATAAACGTGCACTGGAAATTATTGTTTATTTTTATTAAAGATTGAAAAATACTTAAGTTGTGTTTAGGAAACGCGTTTGTTTATGGTTTTGGTGTCGTTATTGCGTTATTAATTGTTTATCATATACGCACAATTTGAGGTACAAACGTAGCAATTTTGTGAACTACAAAACACCTGAAAGCTCGTGCGCCTAACTCGTTTTAACTTTACTTTGGGAAAGGCGTAGCTAAATCACGTGACGATGCAGTTGCAACGTCAGCAAGCACGACGCATTTAGGAAGTCTCGTTGCCTGGCGTTGCTAAGCGGGTTTCTTTTAATTGTTCCTCAGCGATACGAAAAATCTAGAGTAGTTTTGTGTCTTCCACGTACGCTATTGCTGGCCGATTTACTTTGTTGAAAGATTTTGATTTTAGTGTGTTCAGTCACAAAATACTTGCCATTTTAATTATTTAATGGGGGTCAACTAAGTTGATCCTTCTCTTCAAGACTTGTGCTAATCTTTATTGAAAGTTGACCTAGAAATTGACTCTCAGTGATGTCAATCACATCAAATCTGAACACGAAGAAATTCTGGCCAGTCAGTGTATCAGCTTTATTACAGTTTTTTTTATTTTTTTTACTTATAATGGTTGTTAACTGAAAGGTCGGATGTATGGAAGTTTGCAGCTGCGCAGTAAGTATCTTCCGTCCTGATCGTCCATGTTTGCTAGCTTAAGGATAAGAGAGCCTTTAGTATGTTAGTTTATGCGTGGGTGCAAGTTTCTGTGCAAAACAGAAACTTTACAGTAAAGTTTCACGTAGTTAGTATGGTAAAGAATTTTTTCCATCGAAGCTCAAAAAACCACAGTTAATGTATAATAAATATTTTGTAAGACTAAGTAAAAAAGATAATCCTGTTAAGTTTTCATTTCCAAAACTGTGATTTACCAACGCACGCACGCACAGCTTTGGATAGTAATTTCTATATGGATTTATAATTTCAAACACGTGTATCATATATATAATGTGTGTGTGTGTAGTAACCTATTAGGGTGTATTATAACATCTAAATAAAATCACATATTGGAGATATTTTGGGTGTCTAAATATAAAAGTAACTGCTGTCCACAGTGTACTTGTGTGTCCTGCTGTATTGCATATTAGAGGAGTTAGAATTAAAATTGGATGATGTTAAAGTTTATGAAGTTTCTTACATTAATTTTGCTCATCATTAATGGATTGTTTAATGGTTTGTACTTCATAGTTTATTGAATTTTATTCTACTGTTTCCATGACTCATTTTAATTACAAAACTATTCAGTAAGGAAAAAAATAACTATTAGTGTATATATATAATTAGTTGTTGTTTTTTATAAGGATTTGTGGATTTTGTATTCACATTAGAAACTTCAAAAACATGCACCACCATAGAAAATAATTATATATTTTTAGCTATTTGGTTATTTTGTAATTTAAAAGTACTAGATCTTCAATTAATGGAAACCCATGCAAGTGACAACTGATCTGTTACAATAATCCTTTCATAGTTATATCCTACTTCTGTTTTTTCTTCAGTTCCTTGATTATTCTACTGTCTATTAATTATATGGTTATTTATAAATATTTTTAGGTTGAAAATAAGGTTTAATCGCTTTAGTGAAGAATTAATCAGAAAGTTAACTTGATTATTTGAGTTATTGTGATGATTATTGTGACTGAAACTTACTATTCATGTTACATTTTTCACATGTTGCACTAATTTGAAAACTTCATTGTGAATTTTCTACCTTTTAATGATCACAGTATGATGTTGGAGGTTAGTAGTGAAAGATGTTATGAAAAATATGTTGTTGGAATTTCTCATTTTTGTTTGCTTGTTGATGATTTCTTCTTATTGTTGATTAGAACATATAAATGCCTTCTTTTCACATCAGGAAATATGTGCTAGTATCAGTTAAAAAGAAAAATGTAACCTTACTAAATACAGAATTTTTTTCATTAATATGAATGTTGTTTTAACTTGAAATTTTTGAACAGTGCATGTTGCTTTGATTTAGAAACGAGTTCATTTATAAACAGGTAAAACATCCTTCTGAGACCCAGAAAATAATAATAATAAAAATCATGTATTTCTTTCAGGTTGAATTTAAATTAATATATTAAACAGGATAACATCGTTTGTATTTATTCAGTACTATTTATGATAATAAGATAAAAAAATTTCATAGCTTTAAATTATAATGGATGTTAGATGTTTGTGAACTTTCATCAAAAAAGAAATTAAACTGTGTATTTTAATTTTTGAATTGAAGCCAGACAATGAGTCTGAAGGTATGCAGTTTGTTGTCATGTTATCTTACCATAATGGATTTAGCATGTATCTATGTATGTAACCAAAACTCCTGCCCCATCTATTGAATGGCACTGGAAGCAAAAATACTAAAAAAAAATTCACACTTTGGGTATTCAAGATTCAGACAATTAGAAAAATAACTGATATGTGCAATAACTATTTCTTTATAATAGAACACAATTTGAAATAAAAGTATTCTCCCCACAACAAGAACATGACTCTCATTAGAACTGTACGTGATGGTTTGATTAAATCTTTATGTAATGTTTTACATTTAGTACTGAGAAATTTGCATGTGTGTGTGTGTGTGTGTGTATATATATATTCCATTTCTTGGCAGTGGTAGCTAATTTCTGACTGAGTTAAAGTCAGGTTGAATGTGAAATTAAGAAGAAAAAGTTGTGTGTATGGAACTTGTTTGAAATCATTAACAAATCGTGTTGGGCTTTGCACTTGACTGTGAACAATTCTTTTAACTACATGCTTATGGATATGTTTAGATCTTAACCAAAAACCATGTAACATTCTATTTATTATTTAATATTGAGCTGAATTACTCAATATCTTATGTCTAGATATTAATAAACACACACATATGATGGTTTTTTATTCTACTCTTTGATGCTAGACTATGCTTATTTATCTTGATATATTTAAAATCCCAATCATATGCTTTGTCTTTTACTAAGTACTTTTTCTTTCTTTCTATTTCTTTTCCACCTTCACTTGAATTCACTTGCATACTTACCCCACTATATATCTGCACTGTTCATTTCTCATGGTGAGCACTCACAAACTTATTATTCTATATAATAGTTCTGTAGATACATTATGTTCACTATATATACACTAAACGGATTATGAATGTCTACCGTTATTTTAATATCCTGATAGAAACACAGATAACTTTGGCACTTAGAGCAAACCTCACAGAGGTAACCTGAAAATTACATTCACATACACAAAATTTATATGTATATATACTATTGTTATTAAGTACGATTTAAAATTTATATACATTATCAGTTCTTTCTAGTTTATTTGCTCAAAAGGGAGGGGCAAAGGCTGCCAGGAGGGTTCACCTGTTTTAACCACTCGCACCATTATACAATAGTGTGTTGTCAGTCAGTGGACACTAAAATGATGTGACATAAGGGATGCTTCATGCTACAATTTTTACTGTTGTGACATTGGTAAAATGCGTGAATGCCATGAATCACAAGAAGAATTATTCACTCTATAGGCTACAATGCAGCATAACATATGAACTTGAAAAGTAAGAAACAAAAATATTTGCTACTCTTACTTTTGGTTTTATTTACTCTTGAAACAGAACACTTTTGGGGAACTTGTGGAATCACATCTAGTATACTTCTATAATTTAATTTCTTACTGTTCGTGCAAACTTATTAGAATAATTTTATGAACTTGTTCCATTTAAAAATCTGTTTCATCAGTATATTGGTATATTATTTTCTTGCAGGTTTACTTTCTCTTAGTCAATGAATAAAGCTCTGAAGAAAAAAGCAGCAATAGGTTGTTAAAAGGCCCTAACTTATTTGAAGTCTCATCTGTTTCTTCAGAGATAGTTACATCACATGTCATGGAACAGCCTACAGAAGAAAATGGTTCTAATAGAGAAGGTGAATGGTACATTTATCAACATGGTTGAAATTATATATACACAGTCAAAAGTTTTGCACCACTGTAGAATTATCTAATTTTGCTTCATAAAGTGAAATGAAACCTGCTCAATAATGTTACATTGAAAGGCTGCACAGAGAAATCTAAAGGATAATACAACCTTTCAACACCTCGTTTTGGAGAGGATTAAGAAAGTCTTGAAAAGCCATGGAATGTTCTGCAATTCCTAAGTATCATTACGGCATCCAGTAGACTTTTGCAGTATAATTTGAAGTTGCTTTGACTAAATGATTTTTAATAAAAGACTTAAATGATTTTCTTATAATTGTTTTTATTCACGTGATGTATTGAATCTCATTTCTCAAATTCTAGTGTGATGCAAAACTTTTGGCCATAGCTGTAGCATTTAGCCCACTATACTCCTTGTTATAATTTTTGTGTATAACTATATGGAAGAGGTATGTCAAAATATTAATTTCTTTAACTAATTTAAAAACATGCAATCAAAAACCACCCTATTGAATTCCTAAGCAAAAACCAACCATTCAGAGTATTGGTAATGATATATTATGCACATGTATATTAATAATATGCTAAAAACAGTGTTCTGGTATAACAATTCAAAAATTTCTAAAGCAGCAATTTTTTTTACTACTATCTTCCTACCTGATCATGTCAGTGGGGCGGCTCAGAACATTACAACAAGATTTCTTCAGCTTACTTGACATTCTGAGCTTCTGATTGGTTATTCATGTCGTTTATGTATATAAGGGAGCATTTCCAAAAATGGAAAGAGGTGAGTGGGGTGAGCAATATTTTAGCAAATAGAAAAGATAAGACCTTCTTATTTTATATTCTAGCTTGTCAATATCTGTAATTTGAGTT